>NW_028325989.1:0-27824 GCF_027475165.1 Benincasa hispida | reverse complement strand
TACATCTCAGACACATACTATTATAACCTAAACTAAAATAATCTATACCCAAAGACAAACTATCATAATCCAACTATAACAATCTACAACTATAATAACTAGTTTATTGTCCCAAACGCCTCTTAGATGTTATATCATATATGTTGAAAACTTAAATTTATATATTCTTTGCTCTAAATTTCTTCAAAGAAAAAATATAAGATTATTTTTTAAATATAGGAGAAATATGTGCTATTATGTAAAGAAAAAAATGATAGCATTGCACTAACCAATTTAAAATTTTAGGATATAGATATTCACTGCATAAGGAATATACTAAATATACAAAATAAATCTTAATCTATAAATAATAAAATTGAAATTTTGCTTAAAAGTTGGTCAGAAACAAATTTTTAAAACGATGAGAACAAATCAGTCTTTTGAAGAGTGTCCATGCATAAACAAATCAATTTAGACTCTCAACTAAAACTTCTTTTGAAGAGTGTCCATGCATCAAGTTTAATCATCTATTTTATTAATTCAACATCTCGAAAAGCCTATACACCTATAAGAATAAAATGCATCGACAATTTTCAAATGTAATCTTAATAAAGGGTCTAAATAATTGATTCACTTATAATAATTTAGAAGATAAATTTAAAACGGAATTATATAATTTTTACAATATTTTTCAAACCAAATCTTAAAAAAAATGATTAATCGATAAATTTATGAAAGTTCAAGATTTAAATAGGTATAATTTAAAATGAAAATTTCTCCAAAATAGATTAAAGACAACATGATCTCACATGTTTCATGAATAGCCCTGACACACATATGTATAGATTTAAAAATCTTCCACGTGGCCTGTCATGCATGCAATTCCGGAAACTGGTGAAACGTGAAACTGTGAGAGTTGTATTGTAATATTTTGGATTTAATTATTCTTCTTTTGGCTTATTCTTCAAATGTATTTGAGGAATATTCTTTTTAAATAATATTATGGATAATTTGAAATTATCATATATATAAATATATATATTAAATCTGTAGATTGATGTTGTTTTACTTTATTTGAAAGAGAAAACAATTTAATAATTATTAAGAAAAAATTAATGATTATCTGTATATTATCCTTACAATCTTTATTAATATTGATAAATAGTTGATCATATGTAATACTTTCATTGACAATAATGATATGATATTTTAATAATTGACCTTCTAAACAAGTCAAAAATGACGTAAGTTACATATCTAGTGCGTCGGTTTCGAAAGATAAAATAAGAACATTGATTTCATGATATTCAGATGTCACATGCAGAACACGACATAATACTTTAATAGAATATGTTTAATCAGATTTCCAGGAGTGACATCGATAAAAATAGTAACCCTAAAAACTAACAACTCAAAGCATTCACACTCTTAAAAGTTAAAACAAATATTCTTAATCATGAATATTTATGGAAAGTAAAAATTTAGTCTCTTGATCTTTAGTATGTAACAATTTATGGTGTGTTTGGGGCGAAGACTATCCTAAGATTATAATAACTACTAAAGTAAATACTATTTTGTATTCCCAATTAGTTACAGTCAATATTATTTCTAAACCCTTTTCTATAGTATTACTATTTGTTATGGCTTTTACTATTTAACATTTATATCTTTTTATTCATTGCTACAGTGTTTACTATTTTCTTCACAAATTAAAATAGTTTACACTTCAAACACATACTATTATAAATCAAGCTAATATAATCTATACCCCAAACACAAACTATTATAACTTAACTATAATAACCTAGGACTATAATAATCAACTCTTTGCCCCAAAGCCCCTTAGTCTATACACTTTTAAATACATAACGATTGTTCAAGATACAGATGACATCATTACAAATTTCAAAATACAAGTACTAAATTATTATAAAACAAAAAATATAGAGACAAAATCATGAGGTGTTTTCAAATAAAGAAAAATGAACCAACTTATTTACAAATATAACAACTCGTTACTATCTATCAATAATAGATCACGAGATTGATGTCCATCGTGATCTGTCGTCCATTGATAGATGTCTATCGCGATCTATCACTGATAGACAGTAATATTTTGTTATACTAAAAATATTTTCAAGAGTTTTACCATTTAAAACAATTACCTTTAAATACATTACCGACTAAAATTTAGCAATTAAATTATTACTTTCATAAAATTCACTATCGTTTAATTGAGATAAAATACCTGCCTCGAAATTCACGAAAGGAAAGAAATCATATTACAAATCTCGGTACATTTCATCACTAAAGAAGAGAAGATATTTTAACCTTTGGTACTCATAGCCTTAAAATTATAAAAGATTAATGGCAATAAGAACAAAAGAAAAAGAGAAAAAGAAAATGTAATAATAGATTATAAAAAAATTTAAAAATAATGATAATTTTTTCACATAAAAACAAAGAAAAGAAAAAAGCAATAGTTCAACCAATTGTCTCAAATATCAATGCAAACTTAACCGTAATTCCCATTTCACACCTAATATAATATATAAATATATATTTTTGGCATAATACATAATAATAAAGTTCGTTTTTAGTCAAAATGACAACTCATAATGATATAGTAATATTTAATTTTGGGTTAATTGCTATATTACTACCCCTACTATTCTAGATTTTCCTTTTGACAACTCATCTTCATTCACCAATCACAATTCCAATGTTGACTGACAAAAATATGAATTTTTATTTCGAAAATAAATTGTTTAAAGTTTTTTTTTTTTTTTTTATAACTTTGTAGGGTTTGAATTTTGTATAGCTTTTGTGATATATTCTATTTCTTTTTCTTTTTCTTTTTTTTTTTCAAGTAAGGTTTGGTAGATTTAATGATTTCTCTAAAGGAGTTTAATTATATAGGCTACACAAATTTTGCTTATAATTAAACATGAAATTTAGGTTTTGGTTAATAATTAGTTTGTTTTGGATTTTGGGCTTTGAAAATAGTGTTTGTTTTCTCTTAATCTTTTTACAGTACTTTTCATCCATCCTTAAGAAAAATTTGCATCCATAGCCAACTTTGTGTAGCTCACTTTATCGTCTGACTATAATTTGCCAAAATGAACATAGCTTCAACTGGCATAGTGTTTGTATTATTATCCTCATAATGAGAGATTCGACTCCCCTACCCCACATATTGTCAAAAAAAAAAAAAAAAAAAAAAGTTTGTCACAGTATCAACTCTTGTCATATATACATATATACAAACTTGGGTGCATCCCGTGTTATACTCATTTTTGTAAAACTCACTCGAGTATCAACATGTTCATGGAGATGAGTATAGTCTTGTGGCTGCACTCAAATATTACTCATATATCTATATTGAATTATTTATTTTCTATGGTGAAGTAAGAATAATAAAAAGGATGTGGCTTAGGATGTATACATTTTTGTATAGTTCATCGGTTTGTGATGTGACAAACTTTTTTTCCCAAAATATATTTTTGATTTTTTTTGTTATGTGATTTTGAAATGTTGAAATAGGATAAATGCAATCCATTGAACCTAAATATGACTTTCATGAAATAAAACATAATGAGCAATACTTGGTGATTAATATTTGGATGTATCCTATTTCTATGCATCTCACTTTCATCGCACACAATAAGAATTAAAATATTTAAATAAAGATATAAAAAGAATTTATCACGTAACAAATTATGATAAGATAATTTGGTGGATGCACAAAGATAGATATAGACCCAGATATATCTGAGTAATTTTCATACTGATACAACTTTTCTAATCATATGGTAAACTGTGATTGGACTATTGTGTCAGAAAGATAGGTGGAATGCAGGATGCAGTGGGGTATTTTTCATCTTTAATTACCACTAGTTACTAAATGAAAAAAATGCCCCTAGTAATTCGTTTACCAAGAGAATAAAAAAACTTAGAAAAAGAAAAATAAAAATAAAAAGTTTAACCCCAAGGCTTATAAATAAACTCCATTGTTGCACCTTAAAATCAGAGTCCAGAAAGAACAAGAAGAACAAGAAAGACAGAGAGAGCCTCGATGACGAGGAAGAAAGTGAAGTTGGTTTGGATTGCAAGCGATAATGCAAGAAAAGCCAGTTTCAAGAAATGAAGGCTCGGATTGTTAAAGAAAGTAAGTGAACTCACCACTCTCTACGGCGTTTTCGCCTTTGCCGTCGTCAATGGCCCCGACGAGGACCATCCCGTCATGTTGTTTTACTTTATTTGAAAGAGATAGCAATTTAATAATTATTAAGACAAAATTAATGATTATCTGTATATTATCCTTCTATGTTTATTAATATTGATAAATAGTTGATCATATGTAATACTTTCATTGACAATAATGATATGATATTTTAATAATTGACCTTCTAAACAAGTCAAAAATGACGTAAGTTACATATCTAGTGCATCGGTTTCAAAAGATACGATAAGAACATTGATTTCATGATACTCAGATGTCACATGCAGAACACGACATCATACTTTAATAGAATATGTTTAATTAGATCTCCAGGAGTGACATCGATAAAAATAGTAACTCGAAAAGCTAACAACTCAAAGCATTCACACTCTTAAAAGTTAAAACAAATATTCTTAATCATGAATATTTATGGAAAGTAAAAATTTAGTCTCTTGATCTTTAGTATGTAACAATTTATGGTGGGTTTGGGGCGAAGACTATCCTAAGATTATAATAACTACTAAAGTAAATACTATTTTGTATTCCCCAATTAATTACAGTCAACATTATTTCTAAACCCTCATTTGCTATAGTATTTACTATTTGTTATGGCTTTTACTATTTAACATTTATATCTTTTTATTCATTGCTACAGTGTTTACTATTTCCTTCTCAAATTAAAATAGTTTACACTTCAAACACATAATATTATAACCCAAACTAATATAATCTATACCCCAAACACAAACTATTATAACTTAACTATAATAACCTAGAACTATAATAATCAACTCTTTGCCTCAAACGCCCCTTAGTCTATGCACTTTTAAATACATAACGATTGTTCAAGATACAGATAACATCATTACAAATTTCAAAATACAAGTACCAAATTATTATAAAACTAAAAATATAGAGACAAAATCATGAGGTGTTTTCAAATAAAGGAAAATGAACCAACTTATTTATAAATATAACAAAACGTTACTATCTATCAATGATAGGCTGCGAGATTGATGTCCATCGTGATCTGTCGTCCATTGATATATGTCTATCGCGATCTATCACTGATAGACAGTAATATTTTGTTATACTAAAAATATTTTCAAGAGTTTTACCATTTAAAACAATTACCCTTAAGTTCATTACCCACTAAAATTTAGCAATTAAATTATTACTTTCATAAAATTCACTATCGTTTAATTTAGATAAAATCCTGCCTCGAAATTCACGAAAGGAAAGAAATCATATTACAAATCTCGATACATTTCATCACTAAAGAAGAGAAGATATTTTTAACCTTTGGTACTCATAGCCTTAAAATTATAAAAGATTAATGGCAATAAGAACAAAAGAAAAAGAAAAAAAGAAAAAAAGATTTTAAAATAATGATAATTTTTTCACATAAAAACAAAGAAATTATTACTTTCATAAAATTCACTATCGTTTAATTGAGATAAAATCCTTCCTCGAAATTCACGAAAGGAAATAAATCATATTACAAATCTCGATACATTTCATCACTAAAGAAGAGAAGATATTTTTAACCTTTGGTACTCATAGCCTTAAAATTATAAAAGATTAATGGCAATAAGAACAAAAGAAAAAGAAAAAAAGAAAAAAAGATTTTAAAATAATGATAATTTTTTCACATAAAAACAAAGAAAAGAAAAAGCAACAGTTCAACCAATTGTCTCAAATATCAATACAAACTTAACCGTAATTCCCATTTCACACCTAATATAATATATAAATATATATTTTTGGCATAATAAATAATAATAAAGTTCTTTTTTAGTCAAAATGACAACTCATAATGATATAGTAATATTTAACTTTGGGTTAATTGCTATATAACTACCCCTACTATTCCAGATTTTCCTTTTGACAACTCATCTTCATTCACCAATCACAATTCCAATGTTGACTGACAAAAATATGAATTTTTATTTCGAAAATAAATTGTTTAAATTTTTTTTTTTTTTTATAACTTTGTAGGGTTTGAATTTTGTATAGCTTTTGTGATATATTCTATTTCTTTTTCTTTTTCTTTTTTTTTTTCAAGTAAGGTTTGGTAGATTTAATGATTTCTCTAAAGGAGTTTAATTAGATAGGCTACACAACTTTTGCTTATAATTAAACATGAAATTTAGGTTTTGGTTAATAATTAGTTTGTTTTGTATTTTGGACTTTGAAAATTGTGTTTGTTTTCTCCTAATCTTTTTACAGTAATTTTCATCCATCCTTAAGAAAAATTTGCATTCATAGCCAACTTTGTGTAGCTTACTTTATCATCCGACTATAATTTGCCAAAATGAACATAGCTTCAACTGGCAAAGTGTTTGTATTATTATCCTCAAAGTGAGAGATTCGACTCCCCTACAACATATATTGTAAAAAAAAAAAAAACCATAGTTTGTCACACGATCAACTCTTTTCATATATACATATATATACACTTGGGTGCATCCCGTGTTGTACTCATTTTTGTACAACTCACTCGAGTATCATACTGATACAACTTTTCTAATCATATGGTAAACTATGATTGGACTATTGGGTGGCTACAGAAAGATAAGTGGAATACAGAATGCAGTAGTGTATTTTTCATCTTTAATTACCATTAGTTACTAAAGGACAAAAATGCCCCTAGTCATTCATTTACCAAGAGAATAGAAAAACTGAGAAAAATAAAAATAAAAATAAAAAGTTTATTCTCAAAAAATGACAAAAATGCCTCAAGACATATCTCAAGGAACGAGCCACCAAAGTTTAAGATATGCTAAAGAAACTCATCAAGAAGAATCAAGAACTTGAACTCGATCTTCTGATGCATCAATTGCATCAAGATCGTCATATTTCCCAACTCACCAATGGGAACTGCTCGCATTGTTCTGGATGGTGGAGAGAGGATAAGAAACTGCCGAAAATGAATCGAGTATCATCAACAGGTTCATCGTCTTCCTCCTCCTCCTACTGAATTTGTTCCTTCTAAACTCTCATCTGCTTGAAATATGGAGCAATGAGATGGATCTGGTTGATAATGGAAGGAATTTTATGGATCAATGGTTTATTGATATGGTGATGAATTCGAATGGCAAAATTGGGGGAAGTAGTAGCAATATGGCAGGGGAGTTAGGGTTTGTTCAATCGGAAGTGAATATGGGCGATTTGATGAGTGGAGGAAATTTAATGGTTGGAATCGGCGATTTATTCTGGATGGTCGGAGGGCGGAACGGAAACGATTATTGTTGAAGGAGATGGAGATGAGAACATTTTGTTATCGGAGTGGAATTTTGGGGTAAATGACAATTCTGGAATGAGTGAGATTGAGAAGTTTGTGAACGATATTAATGGCGTTGGTGTTAAGGCTATTGTTAGTCATATGGATTTCACTCACCAAGTGGTTTTTGGAATCGGTGGTGACCGATGGGGACCCTATGGGGAGTCTGTTTTCCGATGGCTGCTACTACGACGACGTTGGTGGTGTAGAGATTGATGTAAATGATGATGCAGAGATGTTGCTTCAAGGATTGTTTGAAATTGGAATAAGCTGCAACAATGGAAATGGAAATGAGAATCAAAATAATGAAGGTGAAGACATTGAAGATGATCATTTGCTTATTCTTAATTAAGCTCTAAATAATGGAGGAATTTGGGAGTTACTCCAATTTTCTCTCTCTATATACATATATATAAAAATATTATGATGGTATGAATTAGGATCTAGTGTCTAAAGAAAATATAATAATGTGTTAGTTTCTTATGAGTAGTTAAAATCTAGTTCTCTTTTTTAAGTGTGGATTAATCGAAATATTTGGAGTAGTCTACTTAAGCATTTTCTAGAGATTAAAAAAAAGTATGATCATCATGGCTAATGATCACTATTTTAGTATTTGTCCAGATAATTCTGTATCAAGTTTGTCTAAGTTAATTGAGTGAAGTTTAAATTATCTCTTTTTTATAAGAATTTAAATATCAGATTTTTCATATATTATTGATATATACTTATTTAGTGAATTCAAAAATTCGATTTTCGATCTCTCCCAATTTTTTTATAATATCTGGAATGGAGGAATAGAACATCTAGCTTCGAATTCATGAACTAGGTTTATTTTAATAAAATTATAAATGATTCTATTGTTGTTGTTATTATTATTATTGTTGTTGTTGTTGTTGTTGTTGTTGTAACTCCCACAATGGTCTCGCATGCATGCAATTACAGAAGATGGTGAAACGTGAGTACATGAGGGTGGCAATATTTTGGATAATTATTCTTCTTTTGGCTTATTCTTGGAATTTGAGGAATATTCTTTTTAAATAATAATGGGTATTTGAATCATATAACAAATGTGAAATCTAATAATAAACATATTATTAAAAAATAGAATGACTGATTTTTTAAATTAATCTCATTTTAAGGTATATCTCGTCTTGTTTTGGGAGTAAAGAGAGACAATGATGATACGAAGCAAAATTTAGTAATTATTTGAGAATATTTGTTGGTTACTCGTGTGTTATTTTTACTGTCTATTAATATAAAATATATTATTAATAATTACAATTATGTCATACGTTTGATTGATAACGAACGATATGGTATTTCAATAATTGACATTCTAAACAAGTCAAAAATGACAACTTACGTATCTAATACGTTGGTTTTGAATGACATGATAAGATCATTGTTTTTGTAATATTCAAAAGACACGTGCACAACGAGACATCATATTATTATAGAATATGTCTAGTCAGAGTCTCCACACGCGACATCTATAAAAATAGTAACCCTAAAAAGCAACGACTTAAACCATCTAAACTTAAAAACATGAAGGTTGAAAAAACATATTTAGTCATTAAATTTTGAAGACTAACGATTTAGGTCCCGTTTAATAACTATTGGGTTTTTTAAAATAAAGGCTATAAATTTTTTTGCTTTGTTATTTGTTTTTTTACTAATATTTTTAAAGTAAGGCTATTAATAGTTGATTAATCGATAAATTTATGAAAATTCAATAAACTTATCATTAACTTTAAAATTTATACATTTTTTACATAGACGACAATTATATATACATATATTTATTTTAGTTTTATTTGCTTTCATTATTTTTTGGATAGTTTTTTTCTCTAAAAGCTCCTGAAAATAGTTGTTTTTAGCACTTTAGAAAAAGATTCATTATATAAATTGAAATTGAGATATTAATTTTAATTCAATATATGCAAATAATTAAATTAAATTTTTATATATGTCTAATAAGAGCATAGCTCGACTGGCATAATATTCATACTTAAAACCTCGTGGTTTGAGGTTCGATTCCCCCACCCACACTTTAATTACAATACCTCTTCAAAAAAAAAATTTACATATGAACATTTTGCTTCTTTCTAGAATAAAATTTTAAATAAATTATCCGAAACCCGATGAACGTCAATCCAAATATTTCATTTTAGGTTGGGTTGAGTTCACTTTTTAATAAAATTTATTTGGGTTGAAGATATTTACAATCCGAACAATTGGGTTTGATAAGTCATGCAACCCAACCCAACCTACAAAAACCTTAGTTTCGACTACTTCACCCAGCTAGTCTGTCAGTCTACTAAAAAACATACCATGCCAAAAGTAATAAACAAAAATGCTTGTCTATTGAAATGGATTTTGTTTTTCTAATATATATATATTTTAAAGATTATGAAAAACTAATGAAGATTAAGACAAACTAATTTAAAGCAGTGAAACAAACTATGGTTTAACTTTAATAAGTTCAGATATGATTCTAACACCAAACATTTAATAACAATAAATGTCTTTTCTAAACCAGCCACAACTCTAAATTCTCCTCCATTTTCCACTCTTAGTTTTTGTTTTTGTTTTTTTTTTTTTCCTTTTTACTTGTTTACTTTGTATAAATCTACAACCACCAAAAAAAAAAAAAAAATCAATTTATATTTTCTTTTTTAAAATTAATTTTATTTAATATATGATTTGAGTTTGGTAGTATTTTGGTCCACAAGTTTTCCAACTTGACATTTTAACCTTTATTTTAATTTTTTTATATATTTTTTTGGCCTCATTTGTCTTTATTTGTTCAAGTGCACACACATACATACATATATACATACATACATACATACATACACACACATATATATACACACACCTATACATATATACATACATATACACACATACACACACACACATATATATAACTTCTCCTTTTAATTTTCAGATGGAAAGTGAACAGAATGCTATATTAAACTCTAATAGCTCGAAAAATCAAAAGTATAATTTATTTTTTTTTTATATATATAAATAAGTGTATTTGATATTGTTGAATGATATTCACTCAACGCCATGTAGAGGTAAAAAGATTCAAAACTTTGGCCTCTTTACCGATAGTAGGTGTCCTAACTAGGTGAGCTATTCACATGTTTAACAGATGTTCATGGGAGAGAGGTGGAGGCAAGGATAAGCTTCCCTAGTTTTGTCTCCATTCTCTAATTTATTTTTCATTTCACGAAAGTTTTCGTTTAATTCAATAGATTTCTCGTGAAAAATTTATGGAAATCGTGTTCTTCGCAAAGAATTGCTGGCCATTCAGTTTTGTTAATAAAAAAAAAATTCAATGAAAATGTTTTGGGTTTTTTTTTTCCATGAAAAATCTCTATTTAAATGCTTAATTTCCAATAAAAAAAACATGAACATTGTAAAAGAAACCAAATAACACTTCATAAGCATATCAAATTAGTTGGTCTCATAACATTTTTTTTTTCTTTTTATGTATTATAAAATGGTGAAAACATTATTGTCAATAGAAAGTTATCAAATATATTGTAAATAAATCAATATATGGCGAAACTAGCGGTAGAATACAATACTATAGGATTAGGAATTTCTACAAATTAATTGGCTAGGGTTAAAATAGATTTATTTTATCAAATAATATATAATTTAAAAAATAATGTATTTGTAGTTTTAGCATATAATTCAGCATATGTTCTTATTATTATTATTATTATTATTATTAAGCATATGAATATCATATTTGAACATGACAGTTTTTGTGGCTTCTCATAATTTATTATTTTGTATTTTTATAAATTTTAGTTGATATAAATATAAAAAAAATCTTTGATTTTTTTTCTTTTTTTTAATATTCAACATCTGAAAGATGAGATTTTGACATTTTGGTTGGAATTATATATATATATATATAAATAATTAAATTATAGCAAAATAAATTAAATTATGTCAATTTTGTTGAGTAAGAAACTTTATATTTTATTTTATGTTATAACGAATTGGTCTCAAAGTTTATTATGCTGACATAATATACCGATTCATTAGTGTCATTGTTAATATCCATTCATATATTATATTTATAAATCTATCATATATATGAAAAAAATGTTATTAGGAGAAATTCTTTACCTATACATTTTGCCTTTATATTTTTAGTAAATTTGTGAAAATTAAAGATTTAAATAGGTATAATTTAAGGGATGTAAAATGAAAATTTCTGAAAAAATGGATTAAAGACAACATGATCTCACATGTTTCTTGAATAGCTTGCCTCACGCACATATGTATAGATTTAAAAATCTTCCACGTGGTCTGTCGTGCATGCAATTCCGAAAACCGGTGAGATTGTGAGAGTTGTATTGTAACATTTTGGATTTAATTATGCTTCTTTTGACTTATTCTTCAAAAGAATTTGAGGAATATTATTTTTAAATAATAATATGGGTAATTTGAAATTATCATATATATATATATATATATATATATATATATAAGAGAAAAAGAAAATGTAATAATAGATTGTAAAAAAATTTTTAAAAAATAATAATTGTTTCACATAAAAACAAAGGAAAGAAAAAAGCAACGTTCATCAACCAATTGTCTAAAATACCAATGCAAACTATCTCAAATATCAATGCAAACTGCTTATGTAACCGTAATTCTCATTTCACACCTAATATAGTATATAAATATATATTTTTGGCATAATAAATAATAATAAAGTTTTTTTTAATCAAAATGACAACTAAGAATGATAAAGTAATATTTAATTTTGGGTTAATTGCTATATAACTACCCCTACTATTCTAGGATTTCCTTTTGACAACTCATTTTAACATTCACTAATCAAAATTCGAATGTTGACCGACAAAAATATAAATTTTTATTACGAAAATAAATTGTTTAAAGTTCATTTTTTTTCATAACTTTGTAGGGTATGAATTTTTATTCTATTTCTTTCTTCTTTTTTTTTTCAAGTAAGGTTTGGTAGATTTAGTGATTTCTCTAAAGGTGTTTAATTATATAGGCTACACAACTTTTGCTTATAATTAAACATCAAATTTAGGCTTTGGTTAATAATTTGTTTGTTTTGGATTTTGGGCTTTGGAAATTGCATTTGTTTTCTCCAAATCTTTTTACAGTAATTGGGCCTAAAGATCACGCTTAAGTCCAATTAATTAATCCCAAAGGCCAGACTCAAGTCCAATTAAATTAGGCCCAAAGGTTAGGCCCAAACCCATGAAGCCCATTAGGGAGCTCTATAAATTGAGAAGCTCCCTCATTTGCAAAGGTCAGCATTTCTACATTTCGAGAGCCAGAGATAATTCATCAACACCCAGTAAAGACCTACAACTACACTCCAGCAAGCAGCATGTTCGTAACTCCAACTGGGTCAAATTACTATTTTACCCTTGGGTTACCTCTGACTCCTTAAGTACCAGTGCTCCGCTAATGAACAACACTCATCTACTTAATCTCAAAGAGGTAATAAGTGAATTACATCTTGTATTATTATGTTCCCAACTCCCCACTCGGTCTCATCCCAAAATGATAGGCATATTGGGTTAGCGAACTGGCCACCCTCACCCATGTAAATCAAATGACAATCCCTCACAAAAAGGAGTTCATAATATACTAAGGATTAAGACTAAGTCGCCTAGGTCAACTTTCCCTAATTTCTTTACGATGATTTTCATCTATCTTATAAAATATACAGATTCATGGTTAACTTTCTAAAACAATTTTTTAAAAAAGAAATAAACTTTTTTTTTTTTGTTTTAAAGTAGATAACAAAAATAAAGAAATAAATAAGTGGAAGTAGCGTTTCATTTGATTTTCAACATCTAAGAATTCAATAAATAAATAAATAACTAAAACCCTTTTTTCATACCAATTTGATTTTGGATCTTTCATTTTTTACAATTAAGATTAGTAAACATTCTTCTACATATTAATTTCTTTTTTTTTTTGTTATTTAACTTCAAAAAAAAAAAAAAAACTAAGTCGATTAGAAAAAGAAAAAAGATTAAGACCTACCAATTTAATTTATAATTTTTTTAAAAAATTAAATTTAATAAATACTTTTCTACCCATTGATTTTATTTTTTTGTTATTTAAATTTAAAAAATGGTTGTTTTCAAATATATAAAAATAAATTAAAATATTTACAAAATACAGAAAAATTTTAAAACTATCAATGATAGATGCTGATAGACTTCTATCTATGTCTATCAGTGACATTGATAGATTCATCTATCAATGTCACTGATAGACACTGATAAATGTCAACTAGTATCTATCAGCAATTTTGTTCCATCTCGTAAATACTTTCAACAATTTTATAATTTGAAATAATTTTCTTTTAAAAAAAAGCTAAGCTAATTTTGTAAAAATTTGTTAAGGTTTAAAAGGGTAAAGGTTATTTAGAATGAGAGAAAATATATGCATGTAAGAAACAACTAAATTAGAGGAAATAAATAAATAATAAAAAATAGGGTAAAGTCAATAGATTATGAAAATGTATATGAATGAATATGATCGGTTTGTTAAGACCTATAATCAAATCAAGGAGTTAAAGAATTAGAATGATTTGAATTTTTTTTTTAAAAGTGTTTAATGTTTAAGAAAAAATAATTTTTATTAGGTGTAAAAGCATGTTTTAAGACTTTTTTTTTCCTCACCTATTTGTTTTTATGATGAAGTTTGAGAAAGTTAAAATCATCTTTGAGATAAATTTTTGAAATAGAAGAAAAATGAGTTTGGTGAACATGACTCAACAGCATAAAAATTCTATTTTTTTTTTTTTTTAATTTTAGAGTTGAAGATTAGAGTCCTCCACTCCACATATTATAATTATTTAAATGATTTTATAAAATTATTTTTTGTGATGATTCATTTTAATGTTTTCATCTTAAAAAGTAATCAAATGTGATTTTGAATTATTGGCATTTAGTTTTAAAATTGGTTTTATAATCTTCACATCACTCCAAAAAAAAATCTAAGAAATTAGTATTTTTTTCACGTTCTTCTTGGTCAATCACTTGACCGAAAAATCAATCTTCATTGACTAGAAATTATTAAGGCAAATGATAACTATTTACATTTTATGTTAAATTTTGATTTTTAAGAATTAAACTTACAGAACTACTTTTATTCATTGATTTCTTTGTTTGCTTTATTTACTTTTTAGTATTGTTTTAAGAAATCAAGTCAAATTTTAAAAATTAAAACAGAAATATATATTTTTTAAAATAATTTTGTTAACAATTCAAATATTTTGTTGTTGTTGGAAAAAACAAAAACTATGATAAAGAAATTTGAAGAAAACGAGTCTAACTTTTAAAAAATTAAATAGTTATCGAACGAGGTCTAAATAACTGTGGGCTTTACCTATATACACCATTACCAAACAATCACTATTTTAAAACATACGTAATTTCGAACATTCTAAAATTTCTTCCAAACGTATTCATTAGAAAATATTCCTAATTTGTCACCAAATATAAACTTGCCGATAGTTGGGAGAAAGTGAATCTATTGAAAATAAATTTAAAAAAATGGTCTATTAATTTTAATATAATTATGTAGATAAAACATCAATTACCATTTTTAAAATCGATTATGGATAATCTAGACCCTACCATTGTCTAACGAAAAGGGTAAAATAAAAAAATAAAAAAGCAAGGAAAGAGAAGATAAGGATGTGTTGGAAGTTGAAGATAAGATTAGAGAGCATAAAATTCACAAAAGAGAAGAGTATTTGAACAAAGCTAATATTGTTTTTTTCTAATTCAGTTACAAATGGTGGGCCCACTATGGTAAAAACAAATTAATTATCCCTTTCATTGGGTATTGTTTGTCTTGTTACAACACTAGGGTCGTGATTAAACCATGGGGATATAAATGTTACAAGTTTTACTTTATGAATTCTTTATTTTAATGTTTAAACACACACACACACACACCTATATATATATTGGTCTAAGTTATTTTCTTAATATTTGGATTTTCGAACTCTATGATTTTAAGGTCCGATGGATGGATGACCTAAAATTGAAGTGAAAATACGATTGTATGTCTTATTTTTCAAAATTAGGGGTTTTTGACATTTTGCTTACATCATATTCGTGTGAAATGACAAAATTCTGAAATCGTCAAATTTGTGACCAATTAAGAGTTGGCATGTGTCTCAAATTAAAATTGATGATAAATTCTGTGTTTTCGTCGCAGACGTTGATTGAGTAAAATTAATTTCGACCAATTTGACGTTATAATTTGGACGTTGGGCACCCAAATATGGGCTTAAGATGGGCCTAAAATGTAAAAATAGGCCTAAGCCCAGTTAATTGGGCCTAAAGACCAGGCTTAAGTCCAATTAAATTACTTCCAAAAGTCAGACCCATGGCCAATCAAGGCCAGGCCCAAGCCCATGAAGCCCATCAAGGAGCTCTATTAGAAGATCCCCTCATTTGCAAAGGTCAGCATTTATAGCACAGAGAGAATTCATCAACACTTCACTATAGACCCACAGCTGCAGTCTTCCCATTATAGATATATTTCTATGTCAATGGATATAGACTAATACTAGCAAGATATATTTCTGTGTCCATGAATATAGTACCAATTCTAACAAGTAGTCCTTTACGTGTGTTTGTAACTCCAACTAGGTCAAATTACCGTTTTAACCTTCGGTGTGTCAATGAGAGGGTAGAGTCCTTTGTTCAAGTTCTAGAGACACCACTTGAGAGAACACTCATCTACTTACCCTCAAAGAGGGAAGGAGTGAATTCTATCTTGTACTATTATGTTCCCAACTCCCCACTCTGTTTTATTATCCCCAAAATAGTAGGCATATTGGGTCAGCGAATTGGCCACCTTCACCCACGCAAATCAGAGGAAAATTCCTCGTGAACAAGAGTTCATAATATACTCAGGATTAAGACTAAGTCGCCTAAGTCAACTTTCTCTAATTTCTTTACGATGATTTTCATCTATCTTATAAAATATAGGGATTCATAGTCAACTTTCTGAAACATTTTTTTTAAAAAAGAAATAAACTTTTATTTTTTTGATTTTAAAGTAGATAACAAAATTAAAGAAAGAAATAAGTGGAAGTAGCATTTCATTTGATTTTAAAAATCTAAGAATTTAATAAATAAATAAATAAAATTTTTTATACCAATTTGATTTTGGATCTTTCATTTTTTACAGTTAAGCTTAGTAAACATTCTTCTATATATTAATTTCTTTGTTTTGTTATTTAACTTCAAAAAGAAAAAAAAAAACTAAGCCAATTTTAAAAAAGAAATAAATGAAAGTAGTATTCTTAAGATTTGATTTTCAAAATCTAAAAAGTAAAAAAAAAAAAAAAGAAAAGAAAAGAAAAGAAAAGAAAAAGCATTAAGACCTACCAATTTAATTTATAATTTTCGATTTTTAAAATTAAATTTAATAAACACTTTTCTACCCATTGATTTCTTTTTTTTTTTTAATTTAAAAAATGGTTATTTTCGAATATAGAAAAATAAATAAAAATGTTTACAAAATATAGCAAATTTTAGATCTATCAATGATAGACACTGATATATTTCTATTAGTATCTATCAGCGTCTACCATTGATAGTTCTAAAATTTTGTTCCATCTTGTAAATATTTTCAACAATTTTACTATTTGAAATAATTTTCTTTTTAAAAAAAACTAAGCAAAATTTTGAAAAATAATAAATGGTTTTTCAAAAATTTGTTATGGTTGAAAAAGGTATAGGGTATTGAGAATGAGAGCAAATACATGCATGTAAGAAACAACTAAATTAGAGGAAATAAATAAATAATAAAAAGTAGGGCAAAGTCAATAGATTATGAAAATACATATGAATGAATATGATCAATTTGTTAAGACCCATAATCAAATCAAGGAGTTAAAGAATTAGAATGATTTGAATTTTTTTTTTAAAGTGTTTATTATTTAAGAAAAAAATAATTTTCATTAGGTGTTAAAGCACGTTTTAAGACTTTTTTCCTCACTTATTTGTTTTTATGATGAAGTTTGAGAAAGCTAAAATAATGTTTGAGATAAATTTTTGTTGAGTTAGAAACTTTATATTTTATTTTTTGTTATAATGAATGGGTCTCAAAGTTTGTTATGCCTAGAAGATATATTGATTCATTAGTGTCGTGTTAATATCCATTCATATATTACATTTATAAATTTATCCTATATATGAAAAAAAATGTTATTAGGAGAAACTCTTTACCTATACATATTGCCTTTATATTTTTAGTAAATTTATGTGTTACACTTTACCTATGGGAGTCAACTTTTCACGTGTAGTTGTTCATTTAAAGAATAATGAAGAAGACGTTTCAAATCTTCACAAAACATACTTTTTTTATAAAAAGAATTTAGGTCGAATAAGTACCATTGGTGCAAACTCTCTGAGATGGAATGCCATAATAAAATTTGTTAAATTGTCTAACTTTTAAAAATCAATGATAATTATTAAAACAAACTATATCATATTTATTTATTGCATGCCAAACAAAAACCAATTTTTCTTTTTAAATTAGAAAAGAAAACACTAAATTAAACTCTAAACAAAAATTATATCAATTTAAATCCTAAATTTTCGTAGATATATCAATTTTACACCCTTCATTACGTTCTTTCTAGGTAAATATCGTGTGATACATATAATTTTATCAACTAAACTCCTAAACTTTCATAAACAAATCAATTTAGACTCTCATCTAAAACTTCTTTTGAAAAGTGTCCATACATCAAGTTTAATCATCTATTTTATTAATTCAACATCTCGAAAAGTCTACACACGTATAATAATGATGCATCGACAATTTTCAAATGTAATCTTAATAAAGAGTTAAATAATTGATTCACTTATAATAATTTAAAAGATAAATTTTTTTAAAAAAATTATATAATTCTTACAATATTTTTTAAATCAAATCTAAAAAGAGACGATTAATCGGTAAATTTATAAAATTCAAGATTTAAATAGGTATAATTTAAGGGATGTAAAATGAAAATTTCTCAAAAATGGATTATAGACAACATGATTTCACATTTTTCTTGAATAGCTAGCCTCACGCACATATGTATAGATTTAAAAATCTTCCACGTGGTCTGTCATGCATACATTTCCGGAAACCGGTGAGACGTGAGACTGTGAGAGTTGTAATATTTTGGATTTAATTATTCTTCTTTTGGCTTATTCTTCAAAAGAATTTGAGGATTATTCTTTTTAAATAATAATATGGATAATTTGAAATTATCATATATATAAATATATATTTACTAAATCTGTGGATTGATGATGTTTTACTTTATTTGAAAGAGAAAATAATGGTATGAAACAAAATTTAATAATTATTAAGAAAAAAATTAACGATTATCTATGTATTATCCTTACTATGTTTATTAATGTTGAAATATATCATAAATAGTTGATCATATGTATTACTTCCATCGACAATAATGATATGATATTTTCATAATTGACCTTCTAATAAAGTCAAAAATGACATAAATTACATATCTAGTACGTTAGTTCTGAAAGATACGATAAGAATGTTGATTTCATGATATTCAGATGTCTTATGCAGAACACGACATCATACTATAATAGAATATGTTTAATCAGATTTCCAGAAGTGACATCAATAAAAATAGAAACCTTAAAATCTAACAACTCAAAGCATTCACACTCTTAAAAGTTAAAATAAATATTCTTAAAAGTAATAAATATTCTTAAAAGTTAAAAAATAAATATATTTTTTTTAAACTTTGTATGGTTTGAATATTTATAGCTTTTGTGATATATTCTATTTCTTTTTCTTTATTTTTTTTACAAGTAAGGTTTGGTAGATTTAATGATTTCTCTAAAGGAGTTTAATTATATAGGCTACACAAATTTTGCTTATAATTAAACATCAAATTTAGGTTTTGGTTATTAATTAGTTTGTTTTGGATTTTGGGCTTTGAAAATTGTGTTTGTTTTCTCCTAATCTTTTTACAGTAATTTTCATTTATCTTAAAGAAAAATTTACATTCATAGCCAACTTTGTGTAGCTCACTCTATCATCCAACTATAGTTTGCCAAAATGAACATAGCTTCAACTGGCATAGTGTTTGTATTATTATCCTCAAAGTGAGAGATTCGACTCCCCTGCCCCACATATTGTCAAAAAAAAAAAAATCATAGTTTGTCACACGATCAACTCTTCTCATATATATGTATATACAAACTTGGATGCATCCCGTGTTGTACTCATTTTTGTAAAACTCACTCGAGTATCAACGTGTGCATGGAGATAAGTATAGTGTTGTGGCTGCACTCAAATATTACTCATATAATTGAATTATTTATTTTCTATGGTGAAGTAAGAGTAATAAATAGGATGTGGTTTAGGATGTATACATTTTTGTATAGTTCATCGGTTTGTGATGTGACAAACTTTTTTTCCCAATATATATTTTTTATTTTTTTATTTTTTTGTTATGTGATTTTGGAATGATGAAATAGGATAAATGCAATCCATTGAACCTAAATATGACTTTCCATGAAATAAAATATAATGAGCAATACTTGGTGATTAATATTTGGATGTATCCTATTTCTATGCATCTTACTTTCATCACACACAATAAGAATTAAAATATTTAAATAAAGATATAAAAAGAATTTATCACGTAACAAATTATGATAAGATAATTTGGTGGATGCACAAAGATAGATATAGACCCAGATATATCTGAGTAATTTTCATACTGATACAACTTTTCTAATCATATGGTAAACTGTGATTGGACTATTGGGTCAGAAAGATAGGTGGAATGCAGGATGCAGTGGGGTATTTTTCATCTTTAATTACCACTAGTTACTAAATGACAAAAATGCCTCTAGTAATTTGTTTACCAAGAGAATAAAAAAACTTAGAAAAAGATAAATAAAAATAAAAAGTTTAACCCCAAGGCTTATAAATAAACTCCATTGTTGCACCTTAAAAACAGAGTCCAGAAAGAACAAGAAGAACAAGAAAGACAGAGAGAGCCTTGATGACGAGGAAGAAAGTGAAGTTGGTTTGGATTGCAAGCGATAATGCAAGAAAAGCCAGTTTCAAGAAACGAAGGCTCAGATTGTTAAAGAAAGTAAATGAACTCACCACTCTCTGCGGCGTTTTCTCCTTTGCCGTCGTCAATGGCCCCGACGAGGACCAGTCCATGCATCAAGTTTAATCATCTATTTTATTAATACAACATCTTGAAAAGCCTATACACCTATAAGAATAAAATGCATCGACAATTTTCAAATGTAATCTTAATAAAGGGTCTTAATAATTGATTCACTTATAATAATTTAGAAGATAAATTTAAAACGGAATTATATAATTTTTACAATATTTTTCAAACCAAATCTTAAAAAATATGATTAATCGATAAATTTATGAAAGTTCAAGATTTAAATAGGTATAATTTAAAATGAAAATTTCTCCAAAATAGATTAAAGACAACATGATCAAACATGTTTCATGAATATCCCTGACACACATATGTATAGATTTAAAAATCTTCCATGTGGCCTGTCATGCATGCAATTCCGGAAACTAGTGAGACGTGAAACTGTGAGAGTTGTATTGTAATATTTTGGATTTAATTATTCTTCTTTTGGCTTATTCTTCAAAAGTATTTGAGGAATATTTCTTTTTAAATAATATTATGGATAATTTGAAATGATCATATATATAAATATATATATTAAATCTGTAGATTGATGTTGTTTTACTTTATTTGAAAGAGAAAACAATTTAATAATTATTAAGAAAAAATTAATGATTATCTGTATATTATCCTTACAATCTTTATTAATATTGATAAATAGTTGATCATATGTAATACTTTCATTGACAATAATAATATGATATTTTAATAATTGACCTTCTAAACAAGTCAAAAATGACGTAAGTTACATATCTAGTGCGTCGGTTTCGAAAGATAAAATAAGAACATTGATTTCATGATATTCAGATGTCACATGCAGAACACGACATCATACTTTAATAGAATATGTTTAATCAGATTTCCAGGAGTGACATCGATAAAAATAGTAACCCTAAAAACTAACAACTCAAAGCATTCACACTCTTAAAAGTTAAAACAAATATTCTTAATCATGAATATTTATGGAAAGTAAAAATTTAGTCTCTTGATCTTTAGTATGTAACAATTTATGGTGTGTTTGGGGCGAAGACTATCCTAAGATTATAATAACTACTAAAGTAAATACTATTTTGTATTCCCCAATTAGTTACAGTCAATATTATTTCTAAACCCTCATTTTCTATAGTATTTACTATTTATTATGGCTTTTACTATTTCACATTCATAGCTTTTTATTCATTGCTACAGTGTTTACTATTTCTTTCACAAATTAAAATAGTTTACACTTCAAACACATACTATTATAAATCAAGCTAATATAATCTATACCCCAAACACAAACTATTATAACTTAACTATAATAACCTAGGACTATAATAATCAACTCTTTGCCCCAAACGCCCCTTAGTCTATACACTTTTAAATACATAACGATTGTTCAAGATACAGATGACATCATTACAAATTTCAAAATACAAGTACTAAATTATTATAAAACAAAAAATATAGAGACAAAATCATGAGGTGTTTTCAAATAAAGGAAAATGAACCAACTTATTTACAAATATAACAACTCGTTACTATCTATCAGTGATAGATCACGAGATTGATGTCCATCGTGATCTGTCGTCCATTGATAGATGTCTATCGCGATCTATCACTGATAGACAGTAATATTTTGTTATACTAAAAATATTTTCAAGAGTTTTACCATTTAAAACAATTACCCTTAAATACATTACCCACTAAAATTTAGCAATTAAATTATTACTTTCATAATATTCACTATCGTTTAATTGAGATAAAATACCTGCCTCGAAATTCACGAAAGGAAAGAAATCATATTACAAATCTCGGTACATTTCATCACTAAAGAAGAGAAGATATTTTAACCTTTGGTACTCATAGCCTTAAAATTATAAAAGATTAATGGCAGTAAGAACAAAAGAAAAAGAGAAAAAGAAAATGTAATAATAGATAATAAAAAAATTTAAAAATAATGATAATTTTTTCACATAAAAACAAAGAAAAGAAAAAAGCAATAGTTCAACCAATTGTCTCAAATATCAATGCAAACTTAACCGTAATTCCCATTTCACACCTAATATAATATATAAATATATATTTTTGGCATAATAAATAATAATAAAGTTCGTTTTTAGTCAAAATGACAACTCATAATGATATAGTAATATTTAATTTTGGGTTAATTGCTATATAACTACCCCTACTATTCCAGATTTACCTTTTGACAACTCATCTTCATTCACCAATCACAATTCCAATGTTGACTGACAAAAATATGAATTTTTATTTCGAAAATAAATTGTTTAAATTTCTTTCTTTTTTTTTTTTTATAACTTTGTAGGGTTTGAATTTTGTATAGCTTTTGTGATATATTCTATTTATTTTTCTTTTTCTTTTTTTTTTTTCAAGTAAGGTTTGGTAGATTTCATGATTTGTCTAAAGGAGTTTAATTATATAGGCTACACAAATTTTGCTTATAATTAAACATGAAATTTAGGTTTTGGTTAATAATTAGTTTGTTTTGGATTTTGGGCTTTGAAAATTGTGTTTGTTTTCTTCTAATCTTTTTACAGTACTTTTCATCCATCCTTAAGAAAAATTTGCATCCATAGCCAACTTTGTGTAGCTCACTTTATCGTCTGACTATAATTTGTCAAAATGAACATAGCTTCAACTTGCAAAGTGTTTGTATTATTATCCTCAAAGTGAGAGATTCGACTGCCCTACCCCACATATTGTCAAAAAAAAAAAAAAAAATAGTTTGTCACACGATCAACTCTTCTCATATATACATATATACAAACTTGGGTGCATCCCGTGTTGTACTCATTTTGTAAAACTCACTCAAGTATCAACGTGTGCATGGAGATGAGTATAGTCTTGTGGCTGCACTCAAATATTACTCATATATCTATATTGAATTATTTATTTTCTATGATGAAGTAAGACTAATAAAAAGGATGTGGTTTAGGATGTATACATTTTTGTATGGTTCATCGGTTTGTGATGTGACAAACTTTTTTTTCCCAAAATATATTTTTGATTTTTTTTGTTTTGTGATTTTGAAATGTTGAAATAGGATAAATGCAATCCATTGAACCTAAATATGACTTTCCATGAAATAAAACATAATGAGCAATACTTGGTGATTAAGATTTGGATGTATCCTATTTCTATGCATCTCACTTTCATCGCACACAATAAGAATTAAAATATTTAAATAAAGATATAAAAAGAATTTATCACGTAACAAATTATGATAAGATAATTTGGTGGAAGCACAAAGATAGATATAGACCCAGAAATATCTGAATAATTTTCATACTGATACAACTTTTCTAATCATATGGTAAACTGTGATTGGACTATTGGGTGGCTACAGAAAGATAGGTGGAGTGCAGGATGCAGTGGGGTATTTTTCATCTTTAATTACCACTAGTTACTAAAGGACAAAAATGCCCCTAGTAATTCATTTACCAAGAGAATAAAAAAAAAAACTTAGAAAAAGAAAAATAAAAATAAAAAGTTTAACCCCAAGGCTTATAAATAAACTCCATTGTTGCACCTTAAAATCAGAGTCCAGAAAGAACAAGAAGAACAAGAAAGACAGAGAGAGCCTCGATGACGAGGAAGAAAGTGAAGTTGGTTTGGATTGCAAGCGATAATGCAAGAAAATAGTTTCAAGAAACGAAGGCTCAGATTGTTAAAGAAAGTAAATGAACTCACCACTCTCTGCGGCGTTTTCTCCTTTGCCGTCGTCAATGGCCCGACGAGGACCATCCCGTCATGTTGTTTTACTTTATTTGAAAGAGAGAATAATTTAATAATTATTAAGAAAAAATTAATGATTATCTGTATATTATCCTTCTATGTTTATTAATATTGATAAATAGTTGATCATATGTAATACTTTCATTGACAATAATGATATGATATTTTAATAATTGACCTTCTAAACAAGTCAAAAATGACGTAAGTTACATATCTAGTGCGTCGGTTTCAAAAGATACGATAAGAACATTGATTTCATGATATTCAGATGTCACATGCAGAACACGACATCATAGAATATGTTTAATTAGATCTCCAGAAGTGACATCGATAAAAATAGTAACCTGAAAAGCTAACAACTCAAAGCATTCACACTCTTAAAAGTTAAAACAAATATTCTTAATCATGAATATTTATGGAAAGTAAAAATTTAGTCTCTTGATCTTTAGTATGTAACAATTTATAGTGTGTTTGGCGCGAAGACTATCCTAAGATTATAATAACTACTAAAGTAAATACTATTTTGTATTCCCCAATTAGTTACAGTCAATATTATTTCTAAACCCTCATTTTCTATAGTATTTACTATTTATTATGGCTTTTACTATTTCACATTCATAGCTTTTTATTCATTGCTATAGTGTTTACTATTTCTTTCACAAATTAAAATAGTTTACACTTCAAACACATACTATTATAAATCAAGCTAATATAATCTATACCCCAAACACAAACTATTATAACCCAAACTAATATAATCTATACCCCAAACACAAACTATTATAACTTAACTATAATAACCTAGAACTATAATAATCAACTCTTTGCCCCAAACGCCCCTTAGTCTATGCAGTTTTAAATACATAACGATTGTGCAAGATACAGATGACATCATTACAAATTTCAAAATACAAGTACTAAATTATTATAAAACAAAAAATATAGAGACAAAATCATGAGGTGTTTTCAAATAAAGGAAAATGAACCAACTTATTTACAAATATAACAACTCGTTACTATCTATCAGTGATAGATCACGAGATTGATGTCCATCGTGATCTGTCGTCCATTGATAGATGTCTATCGCGATCTATCACTGATAGACAGTAATATTTTGTTATACTAAAAATATTTTCAAGAGTTTTACCATTTAAAACAATTACCCTTAAATACATTACCCACTAAAATTTAGCAATTAAATTATTACTTTCATAATATTCACTATCGTTTAATTGAGATAAAATACCTGCCTCGAAATTCACGAAAGGAAAGAAATCATATTACAAATCTCGGTACATTTGATCACTAAAGAAGAGAAGATATTTTAACCTTTGGTACTCATAGCCTTAAAATTATAAAAGATTAATGGCAGTAAGAACAAAAGAAAAAGAGAAAAAGAAAATGTAATAATAGATAATAAAAAAATTTAAAAATAATGATAAATTTTTTAACATAAAAACAAAAGAAAGAAAAAGCAATAGTTAAAACTCAATTGTCTCAAATATCAATTCAAACGGTTACATGTAATTCCCATTTCACACCTAATATAATATATAAATATATATTTTTGGAATAATAAGTTTTTTCTTTCTAGTCAAAATGACAACTAAGATGATAAAGTAGTATTTAATTTTGGGTTAATTGCTATATAACTACCCCCACTATTCCAGATTTTCCTTTTGACAACTCATCTTCATTCACCAATCACAATTCCAATGTTGACTCACAAAAATATGAATTTTTATTTCGAAAATAAATTGTTTAAAGTTCTTTTTTTTTTTTTTTTTAAACTTTGTATGGTTTGAATATTTATAGCTTTTGTGATATATTCTATTTCTTTTTCTTTTTTTTTTTTCAAGTAAGGTTTGGTAGATTTAATGATTTCTCTAAAGGAGTTTAATTATATAGGCTACACAACATTTGCTTATAATTAAAACTATGAATTTAGGTTTTGGTTATATAATTTGTTTGTTTGGATTTTGGGCTTAGAAATTGTGTTTGTTTCTTCTAATCTTTCCTTTTCTGTACTTTTCATCCATCCTTAAGTAAAATTTGACATCCATAGCAACTTTGGTGTTGTCTCACTTTATAGATTGGACTAAATTTGTCTCATAAATGAACATAGATTCAACTGGCATATGGTTTGTTATTTATTATCCTCAAAGTGAGAGATTCGAAACAGCCCTTAACCCACTTAATGTCAAATATAAAAAAAAAAAAAGAGGTTTGCCACACGATCAACTCAAGAGTATGAGTTCATTCTTGTGCTGCACCTACAAATTATTACTCATCATATCTAGTACTGAAATATTTATTTTCAATGATGAAAGTAAGACTAATAAAAAGGAAGTGTGGTTTTAGAGATGTTATACAATTTTTGTATGGTTCATCGGTTTGTGATGTGACAAACTTTTTTTTCCCAAAATATATTTTTGATTTTTTTTGTTTTGTGATTTTGAAATGTTGAAATAGGATAAATGCAATCCATTGATCCTAAATATGACTTTCCATGAAATAAAACATAATGAGCAATACTTGGTGATTAATATTTGGATGTATCCTATTTCTATGCATCTCACTTTCATCGCACACAATAAGAATTAAAATATTTAAATAAAGATATAAAAAGAATTTATCACGTAACAAATTATGATAAGATAATTTGGTGGAAGCACAAAGATAGATATAGACCCAGAAATATCTGAATAATTTTCATACTGATACAACTTTTCTAATCATATGGTAAACTGTGATTGGACTATTGGGTGGCTACAGAAAGATAGGTGGAGTGCAGGATGCAGTGGGGTATTTTTCATCTTTAATTACCACTAGTTACTAAAGGACAAAAATGCCCCTAGTAATTCATTTACCAAGACAATAAAAAAAAACTTAGAAAAAGAAAAATAAAAATAAAAAGTTTAACCCCAAGGCTTATAAATAAACTCCATTGTTGCACCTTAAAATCAGAGTCCAGAAAGAACAAGAAGAACAAGAAAGACAGAGAGAGCCTCGATGACGAGGAAGAAAGTGAAGTTGGTTTGGATTGCAAGCGATAATGCAAGAAAAGCTAGTTTCAAGAAACGAAGGCTCGGATTGTTAAAGAAAGTAAGTGAACTCACCACTCTCTGCGGCGTTTTCGCCTTTGCCGTCGTCAATGGCCCCGACGAGGACCATCCCGTCATGTTGTTTTACTTTATTTGAAAGAGATAACAATTTAATAATTATTAAGAGAAAATTAATGATTATCTGTATATTATCCTTCTATGTTTATTAATATTGATAAATAGTTGATCATATGTAATACTTTCATTGACAATAATGATATGATATTTTAATAATTGACC
>NW_028325988.1:0-27833 GCF_027475165.1 Benincasa hispida | reverse complement strand
TATTACCCACCTGAAAATAGTATTGCAGACGTTGCGAGATAGGCAGTTGTATGCTAAATTCAGTAAATGCGAATTTTGGTTAGACCGGGTAGTATTTCTTGGGCATGTTGTTTCAGCAGGCATTAGTGTAGATACCCAGAAGACGAAAGCAATAGTTAATTACGAACGACCCACAATCGTTTCAGAAATACGCAGTTTCCTAGGGTTGGCAGGTTATTATCGGAGGTTTGTGGAGGGTTTCTCTAAGATAGCCCTTCCGTTGACGAACCTGACCAAGAAAGGCGTGAGGTTTGAATGGTCGTTGGAGTGTGAACATAGTTTCTAGGCGCTGAAACGAAAACTAGTATCAGCACCAGTACTTACCTTGCCTATTCCAAGTAAGGAATTTGAGATTTATTGTGACGAATCTCGACAAGGATTGGGATATGTGTTGATGCAGGATGGGAAGGTGATTGCAAGTGCCTCCTGTCAACTTAAGAAACACGAGGGCATTTATCCCACGCATGATCTGGAGTTGGTAGTAGTTGTTTTGGGTCTAAAGTTGTGGAGACATTACCTATTTGGAGAGCATTGCAGGATATTTACAGATCATAAAAGCTTAAAATATATCTTTGATCAAAAGGAATTGAATCTAAGATAATGAAGATGGATTGAATTAATTAAATATTACGACTGTTCCATCGAGTACCACCCTGGTAAGGCTAATGTTATGGCAGATGCACTAAGTAGGAAATCCTCAGGACCTAAGGCCATTATTGGTTCAATAAGATGAATGCTATTGCAGGAGTTCAGGAATTCTAGAACCGCCTTATCAGTTGAACCGTCAGGAGGAATGATAGCTACTTTTCGGATAAGGCCGACCTTAGTAGAAAACCTTAAGCGGGATCAGTTGGAAGACCCTAATTTTCAAAAGATTACTGATGATGTGAGTAAGGGCATCAGGGTTGACTTTCAACTAGGAACAGACGGTGTACTAGAAAAGGAGGGGAGAATGTATGTGCCTAACAAGCTACAGCTTAAACAAGCCATTCTAGAGGAAGCACATAGTTCCTCTTATGCCATACATCCAGGTAGCACCAAGATGTATAGAACTTTGAAGAAATCTTACTTGTGGCCTGGGATGAAAAGAGACATAACAGAATATGTGGACCGATGTATAGTCTGTCAACAAGTTAAACCTGAGAGACAAAGACCAGTAGGATTACTCAATCCACTTCCAATGCCTGAGTGGAAGTGGGAGCATATGACAATTGACTTTCTATTTGGTTTGCCTAAGACACCCTCAGAATTTGATGGCATTTCGATAATAGTCAATAGACTAACTAAGACGACCAAGTTCATACCAGTAAAAGTTACTTTTACACTAGATCGTCTAGCTAAGATTTATGTGGATAGGATAATCAGTCAATATGGAGCCCCAGTGTCGATAGTGTCGGATCGAGACTCGAGGTTCACTTCAAAATTTTGGCCTAGTTTACAGAAGGCTTTGCGCACTAAATTGCATTTCAGTACACCTTTTCATCCGCAAACAGATGGATAGTCGGAAAGAACTATATAGACACTGGAAGATATGTTAAGAGCTTGTGTACTACAATTCAAATGAAGTTGGGATACATACTTATCGTTGATTGAATTTTCCTACAACAATAGCTACCATTCTAGTATCGGAATGGCTCCCTACGAAGCACTGTATGGCTGACCTTGCAGGACTCCAGTATGCTGGAACGAAGTTGGAGAACGACAATTACTGGGTCCAGAATTAGTTCAACAAATAACAGAGAATATGAAACTTATCAGGGATAATCTTAAGGCGGCTCGCACACAGATAAGCTACGCCGATAAATGAAGAAGAGAACTAGAATTTGAAGTCGGAGAACGGGTATTTCTCTGTCTATCCCCATGGAAAGGAATTCTCCAGTTTGGGAGAAAATGGAAGTTATGTCCACGATACATCGGACCATATGAAATGGTAGAACGAGTTGGTTCAACAGCTTATAGGTTGCAGTTGCTGATGGAGCTAGCTCGTATACACGACGTATTTCATGTGTCGATGATAAGGAAATACGTGTTTGATCCTATGCAGCACTAGCAACACAACCGATACAACTCAAAGAAGATTTATCTTTCGAGGAAGAGGCTATCGAGATTTTGGATAGGAAAGATCAGGTACTTAGAAATAAGATGATTCCTTCGGTGAAGGTGTTATGGTGTAATCATGGGATTGAGGAAGCAACCTCGGAACCTGAAGAGCAAATGAGGAAGAGATACCCTTAACTTTTCAAATGACATATCAGGTAAATTTCAAGGACGAAATTTCTTTTAAGGGGGAGATGATTGTAAACCCCGAACTTAGGTTCCCTAGATAAGCATGATTAGCCAAGGGATGTTATATTACATATTTATTAAGTAGAAATTCATGTTGTTTATAGAGATTATGAAGGAAGGGAAGGAAATATATTAAATGAAGAAACTCAATCATTAGTCTGGCTAGAGGCACTAAGTGTGGGGTGACGTGGCAATCTGCTCTTTGAACTCAGGAAGCGGCAGAAAGATTAAAAGGGAAGTGAAATTTCATAAGTATGGTTTCGGCAATTGAGAAGAGCAAATTTAGCGAATTCGGTGCCATTTGAGAGCTGGGAGAATCTAGTTTTCAAGGTTGTTCTGCTAGAGATAGATTGTAGGAGGAGAAGAACAAAAGTGAAGAATTTGCAGAAGAGGCAAAACCACGGATTAATCAGGGCTCGAGATGAATATATGCATATATGTATATATATGTGTATAGATATGTATATATATCTATATCTATATCTATATCTATATCTATATCTATATCTATATATATATCTATATATACACATACATGCTCTGATACCATTTGGCATGAATCATGAAGATTGGACACGTGATGAGCATGTAGCATGAAGTAGATGGAGTTTGTGGAAGCATGCATGCTTGACACGAGGCAAAGAGAGAAATGAATTGATGATTGTTATGGAATGGGAAATTGTGAAGAATATTTTGAGAGATATGATGATTGTATGGAATGTAAAATTATTAAGAATAATGAATATATTCGTATTGATGAGACAATAGTTTAATATAATAGATATGTTTGAAATAATGATGAAAACTTTTGGCAAATCGAAATATAATAAAAGAAGACTAAAGTAGTTGTTGAAATTATAAAATTTGGTAAAGAAAATTTGATGTAAATAAAGTAGTTATTGGAAATATTAAAATACTAGGAACTTACTTGAATTTTGTTGGAGAAATGAAGAACTCTTTATTTTATTTCACAGAGTACAAATTCTCTTGTTTTTCTCTCAAGGCAAAGACTCAAAAGATTCGGAGAAAAAACTTATCTCCATATATATATATATATACGTAATGGTAAATTTAGTCTTTTTTTTCTTTGTGAACTTAAAAACTAATAAAGGTCTAACCAATAATTAAAAATAAAACTATTTAAGAAGAAAATGACAATATTAAGTTCAATCACATACCTCTTATTAAGGGGAAAAAACCATATGGCAATTTGTTTCTTATTCTTTTTTAAAAAATTGTTCAACATGAAAGATAGAAATTTGAATATCTAAACTTTTTTTTTAATGATATAATTGATGCTTATACTTAGTCTGATAGACCAAACAACTCAAAATATTAATTTTTCTTTTCTTCAACATGCAGAACGAGAGACTCGAATCTCAAATAAATCATTTATTCGTCCCGTAACGAGTAAAGGGAGAAGCAATTTGGTCAATCATAATCTTGAAGAAAAGGGGGGAAAAAACCAAACCAGAGTGAAGAAAGATCTCAAGTTGCCTCCATGGATTGCAACCCGGGGAAATCGGTTTCTAATTTGTTGCAACGTATATTCAATAAATTTTTAGGCCTGTTTGAATTGACTAGAGAAAAAAATATTAATATAAAAAGTTCATTTTTTATTTAAACTCTTTTGATAAGAACTAGTTAAAATACACTTTAAAAACTATTTTGATTGGTTGCCAAACATTTCAAATTTTTTCAAAATGATTTATTTGTAAAATTAAATAATTGAAAGGTTAAACCAATCACACCCTTGAATTTTCTTTTGAAATGTATTATAAATATAAAAGATCAATTTTCAATGTTTAATTTCAAAATATTGTTTTCATGTAAAATTTTTACATTTTTAATTAAAAATTTCAGAAAACATAAACACAAGGAATGGTTCCTTATCCTATTTTTTTTTTCCAATAAAATACCGAGAGTTTGAACACTATGCCAATTGAGCTATGCTTTGTTGGCTACCAAATGAAATTTTCAACTTTACTAAGGCTACATTTAACGTTAGCCATGTCAAAAAAACTATTTGGAAAAAATCTCAACCATTTGCTAAAAACTGATTTACTGTTAAAAAACACTTTTTAAAACGCGTTAATTTTACGTTGATTTTAAAAGCAGTATCCTTCTAGCTTTTAGATCCTCCTAAAATTAGTTAGAATTTTTAATTAATATTTAGTTTTCAATTCTATTGTCACACCCAAGAATGTGAGCGAGAAAGTGGGTGAGAGCGAGAGTGGGAAGAGCGAGACTAGCGAGAAAGGGGGAGAGAGCGAGAGCGGAGAGAGCGAGAGCAGCCTGAACGCCTCATTCGAACGTCACGCCCACACGATCGAAGGAAACCGCCTGTGCATCGAACGGCCGGGCATTTATGTGTTGAATTTGGCCACGATCTTATAGATTATGCATTGAAAACCCTAAATTGAATACAAACAAAGCTTGAAGACGTTAGGGCAAACCTCAATTAAAATTGAGGTGTCCGATTAAGAGGAATTCTTAAACCCTAAGAAATTGTGTTGGATGCGTTTGGGAAGAACACATTGAACCAAGGTGAAGTCAACTTAGGTTGATAAAGGGAGGATTAAACATTTGGCCATGCAGCCAAGTAGGTGGTGTCAACACTATAGGAGGTTTGGACGCCTATAAATAGAGCCGTTGGGATTTCATTTTCAAATCACAAATCATAAAATTCGTAAAAAGAGGGGAGAGTAGAGTGCATTGGATAGTGAGGGTGAAGGAGAATGCATCAACTTAAGACGAGGAGATCCCCAATCTACTCGAGCGTTTGATGTAATTCCAAAGCCATCTGAAAGATAAGAGAGTCTAGTTTTCATGGTAAGGCTGTCAGAGAAGAAGCTCTAAGGAATTGAGCTGAAGAATGAGGAAAAGACAGAGGGGTCGAGCTATCGGCTAAACTGGGCCAGTCTTGATTTTTGGATGATTCCGGCTAAACCATGAAGAGTTATGAGCTAAGATTTTATGGGGTAAAAAGGGAGCCCGAGATAGAAAAGGGAACTGTTAGAAAGGCTCCTAAGCAATTAAGGTGAGTGTTATAGTTTTGGTAGTTAGCATATGTCGTGAGTGTTATAGTTTTGATAGTTAACATATGTTGTGAGTGTTATAGCTTTGATAATTAACACATAGTGTGAGTGTTATAGCTTTAATCATTAATACATAGTGTGAGTGTTATAGTTTTGATAGTTAGCATATGTCGTGAGTGTTATAGCTTTGATAATTAACACATAGTGTGGGTGTTATAGCATTATAGTTTCGATATATCATGAGCATTATGTTGGTTTGATAAATAAAGTGTGTTTATACAGTTTTGATAGTAAATGCATATTATGAGTATTCACTTAGCTTTATACTCTGATATTGGAATATATGCATCTGTGGATACAAGCTATATGCTTTGGTAATATGATGTTGCCATGATATTATTTGTGTGTGACTATAGAAACTGCGATTATGGCCGGGATGTGGTTAACATGCTTAACAAAAGGTGCTTGGCGGGAAAAATTGGTCGGCTTCGGTCGGCGGAAAATAATTAGTCGGCTTCGGTTGGCGAGAAAATTGGTCAGCTTCGGTCGACGGGAAATAATAGTCGGTGACGACCGACAGAAAATATGGTCAAGTACCTAAGCATGATTAGCGGGATAAATAAAATGGTCGATGTGCATATTGGCGGGAATTGGGGTCATAGGAAGGTTTCCATAGGTGATTGTATTGATTGATGATATGATATGCATGCCACGTATAGCATTTTGGAATAAAGGTTAATCATTGCATGAATAAATCCATGATCATGCATGGGTACACTGTGATTATTATCATGTGATTGGTTTCCCAAAAATGATGATTTTCATCTTTAAAAGAACCACTCACTGGGCTTAGTAGCTCACACTTTTCAAATTGTTTTCCTAACCCCCCAGGTAGCGGAAGGTGAGGAGTTCCAGAGTGCTGCTAAGGTCAAGGTCTGCCACGTGCCACAATTACACTTCCGGAGAGTTGTTACGGTTGTCGTTGTAAACTTTGCTATTAAGTCCTTAAGTTGTATAAACATTATATCACTGTCGTAATAAAAGATGGGCTTACTTAAATCTGTTATAGTTTATCTCCTTGACTTAATCATTCTGCTATGTATAAATTATAGTATGATATCAGAGTTATTCCGCAAAAATCATTAGGCAGAAAGTGTCAGCTCAAGGGTTGATAACTGCTGCAGTCGCATCCCTCTCCCAAACTGAGAAGGTGGTCTGAGGGCGGGGTGTGACATCTATACTTTAAAAAGAACCTTTATTTTATATATTTAACTATTTCTCACCCAATAAAAAATAAAAATATAGGACAAAATAGATTTATTGGGGTGTAGAAACTAGGTCTCTATCTAAAATAAAGGGTTTTCTCCTCTAAAGTATTGATGTCAAACCCCGCCCCCAGACACCTGCTCAGCCTGGGAGAGGGATGTGACTGCAGCAGTTATCAAACCTGAGCTGACCTTTCTGCCTAATGATTTTTGCGGAATAACTCTGATATCATACTATATTTTATACATAGCAGAATGATTAAGTCAAGGAGATAAATTATAACAGATTTAAGTAGGCCCATCTTTTATTACGACAGTGATATAATGTTTATACAACTTAAGGACTTAATAGCAAAGTTTACAACGACAACCGTAACAACTCTCCGGAAGTGTAATTGTGGCACGTAGCAGACCTTGACCTTAGCAGCACTCTGGAACTCCTCACCTTCCGCTACCTGGGGGGGTTAGGAAAACAATTTGAAAAGTGTGAGCTACTAAGCCCAGTGAGTGGTTCTTTTAAAGATGAAAATCATCATTTTGGGAAACCAATCACATGATAATAATCATAGTGTACCCATGCATGATCATGGATTTATTCATGCAATGATTAACCTTTATTCCAAAATGCTATACATGGCATGCATATCATATCATCAATCAATACAATCACCTATGGAAACCTTCCTATGACCCCAATTCCCGCCAATATGCACATCGACCATTTTATTTATCCCGCTAATCATGCTTAGGTACTTGACCATATTTTCTGTCGGTCGTCACCGACTATTATTTCCCATCGACCGAAGCTGACCAATTTTCTCGCCAACCGAAGCCGACTAATTATTTTCCGCCGACCGAAGCCGACCAATTTTTCCCGCCAAGCACCTTTTGTTAAGCATGTTAACCACATCCCGGCCATAATCGCAGTTTCTATAGTCACACACAAATAATATCATGGCAAACTATCATATTACCAAAGGCATATAGCCTTGTATCACCGTGGCATATATTCCAATTTCTGGAGTATAAAGCTAGTGAATACTCATTAATATGCCATTTAACTATCAAAACTGTATTAAAACACATTTATTTATCAGACCAACCATTAATGCTCATGATATATCTGAAACTATAAATGATTATCATTTCTGTTACCATTTAGGTCCAGGTTTAAGTTACTGCTACCGTTGACCACAACTCTATCAAAAACGATAATGCAATCACTATGTGTTAATTATCAAAGCTATAACACTCAAACTATGTGTTAATTATCAAAGCTATAACACTTACACTATGTGTTAATGATCAAAGCTATAACACTCACAACATATGTTAACTATCAAAACTATAACACTCACCTTAATTGCTTAAGAGCCTTTCTAATAGTTCCCTTTTCTACCTCGGGCTCCCTTTTTACCCCTAGAATCTTAGCTCATAACTCTTCATGGTTTAGCCAGAATCATCCAAACATCAAGACTGGCCCAGCTTACCCGATAGCTCGACCCCTCTGTCTTTTCCTCATTCTCCAGTCCAATTCCTTATAGATTCTTCTCCATCAGCCTCTCCATGAAAACTAGACTCTCTTATCTTTCAGATGGCTTTGGAATTACATCAAACGCTCGAGTAGATTGGGAGATCTCCTCGTCTCAATTTGATGCATTCTCCTTCACCCTCACTGTCCAATGCACTCTACTCTCCCCTCTTTTTACGAATTTTATGATTTGTGATTTGAAAATGAAATCCCAACGGCTCTATTTATAGGCGTCCAAACCTCCTATGGTATTGACACCACCTACTTGGCTGCATGGCCAAATGTTTAATCCTCCCTTTATCAACATAAGCTGACTTCACCCTGGTTCAATGTGTTCTTCCCAAATGCATCCAACACAATTTCTTAAGGTTTAAGAATTCCTCTTAATCGGACACCTCAATCCTAATTGACATTTGCCCTTACGTCTTCAAGCTTTGTTTGTATTCAATTTAGGGTTTTCAATGCATAATCTATAAGATCGTGGCCAAATTCAACACATAAATGCCCGACCATTCGATGCACAGGCAGTTTCTTTCGATCGCGTGGGTGTGACGTTCGAATGAGGCGTTCAAGTTGCTCTCGCTCTCTTCTCTCTCACTCTCTCCCCCTTTCTCGCTGATCTCGCTCTTCCTACTCTCGCTCTCGCCCACTTTCTCACTCACAATCTTGGGTGGCCTATAAAATTGAAAACTAAATATTAATTAAAAATTCTAACTAATTTTAGGAGAATCTAAAAGCTAGAAGGATACTGCTTTTAAAGTCAACGTAAAATTAACGCGTTTTAAAAAGTTTTTTTTAACATAGCAAACGGTTGAGATTTTTTCCAAATAGTTTTTTGACACGGCTAACGTTAAATGTAGCCTTAGTAAAGTTGAAAATTTGCATTTGGTAGCCAACAAAGCACTAGGTCAATTGGCATAGTGTTCTGATTCTCGGGTATTATATTGGATAAAAAAAAATAGGATAAAGGAACCATTCTTGTGTTTATGTTTTCTGAATTTTGTTAAATTTAAAAATGTAAAAATTTTACATGAAAACAATATTTTGAAAAATTAAAACATTGAAAATTGTTCTTTTATTTTTATAATACATTCTGTGATTTATATCAAGGGTGGTGATTGGTTTACCTTTCATTTATTTAATTTTACCATATAAAATCATTTTGAAAAAATTTGAAATGTTTGGCAACCAATCAAAATAGTTTTTAAAGTGTATTTTAACTAGTTCTTATCAAAAGAGTTTAAATAAAAAATGAACTTTTTATATTAATATTTTTTTCTCTAGTCAATCCAAACAGGCCTAAAAATTTATTGAATATACGTTGCAACAAATTAGAAACCGATTTCCCCGGGTTGCAATCCATGGAGGCAACTTGAGATCTTTCTTTACTCTGGTTTGGTTTTTTCCCCCCTTTTCTTCAAGATTATGATTGACCAAATTGCTTCTCCCTTTACTCGTTACGGGACGAATAAATGATTTATTTGAGATTCGAGTCTCTCGTTCTGCATGTTGAAGAAAAGAAAAATTAAGATTTTGAGTTGTTTGGTCTATCAGTCTAAGTATAAGCATCAATTATATCATTAAAAAAAAAAGTTTAGATATTCAAATTTCTATCTTGCATGTTGAACAATTTTTTAAAAAAGAATAAGAAACAAATTGCCATATGGTTTTTTCCCCATAATAAGAGGTATGTGATTGAACTTAATATTGTCATTTTCTTCTTAAATAGTTTTATTTTTAATTATTGGTTAGACCTTTATTAGTTTTTAAGTTCACAAAGAAAAAAAAAGACTAAATTTACCATTACGTATATATATATATATATGGAGTAATGTTTTTTCTCTGAATCTTATGAGTCTTTGCCTTGAGAGAAAATAGAGAAAAACAAGAGAAGTTGTACTTGTGAAATAAATAAAGAGTTTCTTCAATTCTCCAACAAATTCAAGTAATTGTACAAAATTACCCTTTTAATATTTCCAATACTACTTTATTTTAATCAAATTTTCTTTACCAAATTTTATAATTTCAACAACTACTTTAGTCTTCTTTTATTATATTTCGATTTGCCAAAAGTTTTCATCATTATTTCAAACATGTCTATTATATTAAACTATTGTCTCATCAATACGAATATACTCATCATTCTTAATAATTTTACATTCTATACAATCATCATATCTCTCAAAATATTCTTCACAATTTCCCATTCCATAACAATCATCAATTCATTTCTCTCTTTGCCACGTGTCAAGCATGCCTGCTTCCACAAACTCCATCTACTTCATGCTACATGCTCATCACGTGTCCAATTCTTAATGATTCATGCCAAATGGTATCAGAACATGTATATATATAGATATAGATATAGATATAGATATAGATATAGATATAGATATAGATATAGATATAGATATATATAACAGGTTAGAAAACACTTATATATATAATATATGCATATATTCATCTCGAGCCCCTGATTACTCCGAGATTTTGCCTCATCTGCAAATTCTTCACTTTGTTCTTTCCTGCCTACAATTCTATCTTCTGCGAACAAACCTTGAAAAAATAGATTCTCCCAGCTCTCAAATGGCACCGAATTCGCTAAAATTTGCTCTTGTCCAAATTGCCGAAAACCATATTATTGAAATTTTCCACCCTTTTAATCTTTCTGCGCTTCCTGAGTTCAAAGAGCAGATGCAGTCACCCCACACTTAGTGCCTCTAGCCCGACTAATGATTGAGTTTCTCATTTAGTTTATTTCCATCCCTTCTTCATTCTTGCTTTTTAATACAACATGAATTGCTACTTAATAAATATATAATATAACATTTCTTTAGCTAAACATGCTTGTCTAGAAAACCTAGGGTTCGGGGTTTACAATCATCCCCCCCTTAAAAGAAATTTCGTCCTCGAAATTTACCTGATATGTCATTTGAAAAGTTGAGGATCTCTTCTTCATTTGCTCTTCAGGTTCCTAGGTAGCTTCCTCGATTCCATGATTTCGCCATAGCACCTTTACCAAAGGAATCGTCTTTTTTTTCTGAGTACCTGATCTTTCTTGTCCAAAATCTCAATGGCCTCTTCCTCGTAAGATAAATATTCTTTGAGCTGTATCGGTTGTGTTGCTAGTATGTGCATAGGATCAGGCACGTATTTCCTTAGTATCGACACATGAAATACGTAGTGAATATGAGCTAACTCCATCTGTAACTGCAACCTATAAGCTGCTGGACCAACTCAATCCACAATTTCATATGGTTCGATGTATCGTGGACTTAACTTCCCTTTTCTCCCAAACCGGAGAATTCCTTTCCATGGGGATTGCCAAAGAAATACCCATTCTCCGACTTCAAATTCTAGTTCTCTTCTTCCCTTATAGTGTAACTCTTTTGTCTATCGCAAGCCGCCTTAAGATTATCTCTGATAAGTTTCACATTCTCTGTTGTTTGTTGAACTAGTTCTGGACCCAATAATTGTCGTTTTCTGACTTCGTTCCAGCATACTGAGGTCCTGCAAGGTCGGCCGTACAATGCTTCATAGAGAGCCATTTCGATACTAGAATGGTAGCTATTGTTGTAGGCAAATTCAATCAACGATAAGTGTGTATACCAACTTCCTTTGAATTGTAATACACAAGCTCTTAACATATCTTCCAGTGTCTGTATAGTTCTTTCCGACTGTCCATCTGTTTGCAAATGAAAAGCCATCTTGAAATGCAATTTAGTGCCCATAGCCTTCTGTAAACTAGGCCAAAAGTTTGAAGTGAACCTCGAGTCCCGATCTGACACTATCGACACTGGGGCTCCATATTATCCTATCCCATAAATCTTAGCTAGACAGTGTAGTGTAAAAGTAACTTTTACTGGTATGAACTTAGCCGTCTTAGTTAGTCTATTGACTATTACCCAAATTCCATCAAATCCTAAGGGTGTCTTGGGCAATCCAAATAGAAAGTCCATTGTCACCTGCTCCCACTTCCACTCAGGCACTGGAAGTGGATTGAGTAATCCTGCTGGTCTTTATCTCTCAGGTTTTACTTGCTAGTTGATTATACATCGGTACACATATTCTGCTATGTCTCTCTTCATCCAGGATCCACTCACACCCCCATCCACAAGGAAGATTTCCTTCAAAGTTCTATACATCTTGGTGCTACCTGGATGTATGGCATAAGAGGAACTATGTGCTTCCTCTAGAATGGCTTGTTTAAGCTGTAGCTTGTTAGGCACATACATTCTCCCCTCCTTTTCTAGTACACCGTCTGTTCCTAGTTGAAAGTCAACCCTGATGCCCTTACTCACATCATCAGTAATCTTTTGAAAATTAGGGTCTTCCAACTGATCCCGCTTAAGGTTTTCTACTAAGGTCGGCCTTATCCGAAAAGTAGCTATCATTCCTCCTGACGGTTCAACTGATAAGGCGGTTCTAGAATTCCTGAACTCCTGCAATAGCATTCATCTTATTGAACCAATAATGGCCTTAGGTCCTGAGGATTTCCTACTTAGTGCATCTGCCACAACATTAGCCTTACTAGGGTGGGACTCAATGGAACAGTCGTAATCTTTAATTAATTCAATCCATCTTCATTATCTTAGATTCAATTCCTTTTGATCAAAGATATATTTTAAGATTTTATGATCTGTAAATATCCTGCAATGCTCTCCAAATAGGTAATGTCTCCACAACTTCAGAGCCAAAACAACTACTGCCAACTCCAGATCATGTGTGGGATAAATGCTCTCGTGTTTCTTAAGTTGACGGGAGGCACTTGCAATCACCTTCCCATCCTGCATCAACACACATCCCAATCCTTGTCGAGATTCGTCACAATAAATCTCAAATTCCTTACCTGGAATAGGCAAGGTAAGTACTGGTGCTGATACTAGTTTTCGTTTCAGCGCCTAGAAACTATGTTCACACTCCAACAACCATTCAAACCTCACGCCTTTCTTGGTCAGGTTCGTCAACGGAAGGGTTATCTTAGAGAAACCCTCCACAAACCTCCGATAATAACCTGCCAACCCTAGGAAACTGCGTATTTTTTAAACGATTGTGGGTCGTTCCCAATTAACTATTGCTTCCGTCTTCTGGGTATCTACACTAATGCCTGCTGAAACAACATGCCCAAGAAATACTACCCGATCTAACCAAAATTTGCATTTACTGAATTTAGCATACAACTGTCTATCTCGCAACGTCTGCAATACTATTTTCAGGTGGGTAATATGATCTTCCCTATTACTAGAATACACCAGTATATCATCAATGAATACTATCACAAACTGGTCCAAGTAGGGATGAAATATCCTGTTTATGAGATCCATGAATGCCGCAGGGGCATTTGTCAATCCAAAAGGCATTACCAGGAATTCATAATGTCCATATCTCGTTCTAAATGCGGTTTAAGGAATATCGGCTTCTCTCACTTTCAGTTAATGATAACCCGATCTCAGATCTATCTTCGAAAACACCGTGCCTCCTCTTAGTTGATCAAACAAATCATCAATGTGTGGTAACGGATATTTATTCTTAATCGTTACCTTATTCAGCTGCCTATAGTCGATACACAATCTAAGTGTACCGTCTTTCTTCCTTACAAACAATACCGAAGCTCCCCAAGGCGATACACTAGATCAAATGTATCCCTTGTCAATTAACACTTGCAGTTAAACCTTTAATTTTTTCAACTCAATTGGTGCCATTCTATATAGTGTCTGCGATGTGGGAGTTTTTCTTGGAACTAAGTCAATAGTAAACTCCACCTCCCTATCGGGAGATAGTTCTTCAAGAAATATATCCCGAAATTTATTTACCACTGGGATATCTTCTGGGTTCAGTTCTTTCCCTTGAGCAACCATCACATGAGCCAGATAGGCTTTACATCCCTTGCTCAATAGCTTCCAAGCTTTCACTATCAATATCAAATTCCCCGCGAATAATCGTTTGCTTCCTGTCAGCATTGCATCTTGGCTATTTGATTTTCTGAGCACTACCTCCTTCTTGTAACAGTCTACTGAAGCATGATACTTACTTAAAAAATCCATCCCCAAGATAGCATCAAATTTCAACAATTCTAAAGGAAGTAAATCAGCATAAAAGTTCTGACCATTGATCAGTATCTCACAATGATTATAGCATCTATCTACTACTATCACATCTCCCAAAGGGGTAGAGATAAATAACTCTTCAGGCAGAGGTTTAACCAGCCTATCTATACTAGGTGCATACATGCTAGATATAAATGAATGTGTGGCACCAGGATCAAATAAAACATAAGCAGACTGCCCACATAACATAACATTACCGGTCACAACATCTGGAGACTCTACTGTCTCTTGGTGTGTCACGGCATACATTCGCCCCTACTGTTGGGGTCGACCTACGACATTCTTCTACTTGGCACCACTTGACCCTTCGCCCCGATTTCCAGCACTCTTTGGTTGGTTAACTGTTTGGGAGGTCGGCTGTTGTGCTAGTGGAACGTCCCTGTTCATCTGGGGACAGTCCCTCTTAAAATGCCTTGTATGTCCGCACTAGAAACATGCACCTCTGCCACTATAGCATGCCCCAAAATGCCTCTTACCACAACTAGGACATGTCGGTCTCTTGTCTATGCTGGCTATCAACTCACCAGCTCGTGATATCTCTGATCGGCTAACTGCACCGGGCGAGGGTCTCGTTTTCCTTTTCTTGGATCCTTGCCAACTAGTTCCCCTGAAATGGCTTCCACTAGTCTGGGTTGCCACTAGAGATCGGAATCCTCTATCTCTAGGCCCTACTACGGCCTCACTGCCTCTTGGCAACTGCTCAACATCTGCCAAACTCCACTCGACTCGTATTGCTGTTTCTACTACCTGGTTAAAATCTAGCCAATTAGTCGTAGACGGCACTGGAGTTCTGATTTCCTACCTCAAACCTTGTTCAAATTTCCTGCATCTATCTCTTTCCTCAGCAATAACCGGCAGGGCATACTGTGATAACTCTGTAAATTTCTACTCATATTCTACCACCGACATCGTTCTCTGTGTTAATCTGAGGAACTCATCTCTTTTTACATCCCGAAACGAGCTGGGGTAATATTTATCTTCAAAGGCCATAACATCACATCTGTACTGGCTCGTCTGGCGAATATCACCTTCCACCATTTCTCTGCTCTTTTCTGTAGTAGAAATGTGGCTAATCCCACTTTCCTGTCCTCTGGACAACTCATAACATTGAAACATTTTTCAACTACATCCAGCCACAACTCAGCTTCAGCTGGATCTATTATACCTTCAAATGTCACAGCCCCTAGGTCTTTAAACCTCTCAATACCATATTACTTTTCTAGGTCGGCTCGTGCAAAGCCCATAATGGCTGCTAACCTCTGCACTTTTATAGAAAAAAGTATTCACAGGTGGCCCAAACATTCCTACAAAAGCCCTAGTCCCTCACAAAACATGTGTACATAAACAGATTATCAACCTAAGTCTTTTAATAAGCCGAATCTTTCGGTGGCAAGCAGCAGCAAGATCAACCTTGAGGAAACTAACTGCTACCTAAAAAAGGAAAACACAAAAATTTTGTGAGCTAAAAGCTCAGTGAGTGACTATAGAATCGTAAAGCAACAAGCGTAGCATCACTGTAAATATGTAAATATACCAATGAGTAAACTCAAGCAATTGTCTCTATATGTAACTATAAACCATTATCAGACATCATTAAACATTATTAAACATTATTATTCCCTAGTTAAGAACGAGCCTAAACACTCTAGCTCCCAAATGTTTATTACCTACCAAGAGACTCATACTTCGGTCTCTCATTCATAATTGCCTACGTGCACGTGGCCACACTAAGTACCATCATATTTTAGGTACTTTCGCTCAGATACCTTCTCAAATTTGTCCTTCAGTATCGAGCTACTATGATACCTTCTCATATGTTCTTCGGTATCAAATTGGCCAGATACCTTCTCAAATGTCCTTCAGTATCAAATTGTCCAGGTACCTTCTCAAATGTCCTTCGATACCTAATTGGTTAGATATCTTCTCAACGTCCTTCGGTATCAAATGTGTATTTTGTAACATCAAATTAAGTTCCATTGCCTAGTAGTTACACAAGAGCTGTTCCATTGCCACTCATTTACACAAGAACTCATTCTCTCATAGCCTTCCTCTAGGAAGCATATATCAAAATCAGAAACATAGCTTTTGTAGTGGTTACATGACATACCTTGGCCTGTGTTACACACATACAAGCCAGGAAACATGCATCAAGTTATTCTCCAACTATTTGTTTCTTGAGGAAGTATAAATACATCATTGATGTCACTGTGCTTTACTTGATCATATATGCATGAGTATTGGAAACCTTAAGTTTATTTAGTCACCCACCGTTGATCAGGCACTTATTGGTTTATACGTTTCCCCTAGCTCTTCTTGGCCTGAAAAAGTTATAATTCCCGATTAAACTACTTAGAATTCCTAATAAACTACCTCAAATAATTCATTTATTAAAGGAACTTCCATCAATACATACAGCTTTACTTGGCGAGATCCCGTGAGTGAGGTCAACGAGATCCCCTTGAGCGATGCTAGCGAGATCCTCCTGAGCGATGCTTGTGAGATCCTCTAGAGTGATGCTAGCGAGATCCTCTAGAGTGATACCAGCGAGATCCTCTAGAGCGAGATCAAACTTTTCCTGTGAAATTGTTGGCGACACTCACCTAAATTCCAAGCGAGATTTCCCTCGAGAGCGAGATCCTCCTTACAAAATCAGCGACATTTCCTTTATAAGCGTGATCCTCATGCCCAAATCTCGCTATAATTCTCCACAATGAACTGTTTGCTTGTTCTTCACAAGCAGCTGTTTACTTATGCACCAATTTTCTGTTATAACTTCAAAAATTCATAACTCAAAATTCAGAGCTCTTTTCAAGAAACTTCCTTCTAAAACTTGTTTAGATTTGAGTTAACTTCCTTATCTAAAATTTCAGTGCATAATTCCTTATAGTATAGCTTGGAACTTCCAAAATTCACCTCGGGCCCTGATTAATTTGTGGTTCTGCCTCTTCTGCAAATTCTCAACTTTTGTTCTTCTCCTCTTACAATCTTTCCCCAGTAGGACAACCTTGAAAGCTAGATTCTCCCAGCTCTCAAATGGCATTGAATTTGCTCTGTTTCGTCTTGTCAATTGCCGAAACCATGCTTTTGAAATTTCACTTCCTTTTTAATCTTTCTGCCGCTTCCTGAGTTCAAAGAGCAGATTGCCACGTCACCCCACACTTAGTGCCTCTAGCCAGACTAATGATTGAGTTTCTTCATTTAATATATTTCCTTCTCTTCCTTCATAATCCTTATAAACAACATGAATTTCAACTTAATAAATATGTAATATAACATCACTTCGCTAATCATTCTTATCTAGGGAACCTAAGTTTGGGGTTTACACATATACTCTCCATCTCGATCAGATTGAAATGTTTGAATTGTTTTATTTAATGCGTTTTCAACTTCAGCCTTGTATTCCTTGAACTTCTCAAGGGTTTTAGACTTGTGTTACCTTAAATAAACATACTCATATTTGGAATAATCATCAATAAAAGTGATAAAATATTCAAACCCTCCTAATGCCTTAACATTCATCGGGCCACAGAGGTTTGAATATACACGTTCTAAAGGTTCTTTGGTTTGTGACCTTTTTCCAGTAAAAGATCTTTTAGTCATTTTGCCTACAAGGCATGACTCACATATAGGTAAAGAATTTTCTTCTAACTCACTTAGAAATTCATTCTTGACCAGTCTCTCAATCCTGCTGAGATTTATGTGTCCCAATCTTAGGTGCTAAAGACAGGAATGTTCTTTAGGAAAAAAAATTATGTCTTTTATTCCGAGTTACCACAGTTTTAAATAGTTTAGTATTTAGGAAAGCTTTTATTGCTAACAATCTTAGCACATAAATACTATCTTCGAGATTTTCAGAATAAGTATATACTCCACTTTTGTAAAAAAAAAACACTTTATTTACGTTAAAAGATAAAGAGTAGTTTTGTTCAATCAAAAATTTTACAAAAAATATGATTCCTTTCCAAGCCAGGAACCACATATACATTATCTAATAAAATATATGAAATCTGAATGCAGAGTCGAAGTCCTTCCATTGCCGTAGCTAAGATAACATGTCCAATTCCAACATGCATCGTCATCTACCTAGCCTCCAATTACTGCTAGGATCTAATTCTTTGTGATGAAGAACAAACGTGGTTAGTGGCACCTAAATCTATTATCCAGGCAGAATCATCATTCTCCACTAAGAAAGTTTTCAATATAAGTAAATCGTATTTACCTTGCTTGGCCTTCTTCTTTTTTGCCAAGTACTTGGTATAATTGCTTCTCCAATGTTCATCTTGAGTGTAATGGAAACAAATTCCCTTTGCAGCCTTGACCTTCTTGCCTTTTTAGGTAGCAGCTGGTAGGTTAGCTTTCCCCTTTCCACCTTTCTTCTATTTTTATTTTTTGGTGCCTAAAGAGGAAGGTACATACTTAGTTCCAAAGGTCGAACCTCTAAAGAACTTTTTTGAGGATGAGGCAACATTTGCCTCACCCTTCTGTTCCTTAACTTTCAACAAGAATTGGAAAGTCTACAGCTTATCGAGCAAAGTGGTCAAGATGTAGCCAATCCTATTCGTAATAGCATTGCTAAGGAACTATAGGAAACTTTCAGGTAAAGTTTCCAGAATGAAGCTAACCTGACTGGCCTCATTAATAACAGAACCACATTAAATTGGACCGTCATATTCAAAATTTGTTCACAAATAGAGGCCCTTCTTACATACAGGCATCAAAGATGAATTTAAGAGCGTTATGCCTTAGTTGAGCGGACGGTTGTCCAAGAAATCCTTGCAGCGTCTCTATGATGTCATAGGCAGTGAGCATAGACTCATGCTTCCTTGCCAAAACTCTAGAAAGGTTTGCCAAGATATATGCTTGGATCTTTGTCACATTTATTTTGCAATGATGTTTCAGTGAGACGGGGTAAAAGCCACCATAGGGTGACCAGGTACCCCTGCACTGAAATGAGACCATCTTAACCAATATACAGAACAACTCTTTATTCCTGTAAATATTAGTCACCCTTTTTCGGTCCAAATTTTTTAACTATCTTAACATTTTATTATAAGTATAACTCCTCATTTTAGATTCTAGAGTTCTACCCCAATGAACCAACCATAAGGAAAAATTGATTGGGTCAGAAACTAAAACAAACCAATCCATTTCTGTAGTTTAAGTAAAGAGTCACGCAATGCCATCCGTACGGGGACACAAGCAAAGATGCCTCAAGGCCGAGCATGAAAATTTACTACAAACTAATGAGAGAGACCGTGAGATGTGTTGATACACATCCCTGCTCCCACTTACTGTAAACACTCTCTTTATTCACCTTGATATTGACCTATAAAAATACCCCATGCATAAGCAAAGGTGCCTCGAGGCCGATTATAAGTCTCACTATGTGAACTATGAGGAAGAAACATGAAAAGCAAATGAAGTATCATATACCCTATTTTCCTCCCACTGAGTGTTTTACTTAGGGTTAATTTAACTTATAAAAATAGGACTAATTATTTTTACTATGTGATTGTTTATGTTTACCCAAAAGTAACACTTACTTTGGATAGTTAAACAATTTTGATTAATGTTCATTAAACATTTTAACAAACTTTAATCAACAATTGCATGCTTGTAGAAAATTTATCTAATTCACCTTCCAAGTCAGTTCCCAGGTAGGGGCGTTCCATTTTCATCAACATAAATACCCCAGCCGAGAGAGAACTAGCCTTAGACAAAGATCCGCTATAGATACATTTGCTACAATTTTAATCTTTTATTAAGACCAATTAATCCTATTACACTGATTAAAAAGAGTAAACTAATTTCTAATCATATTAGAAATATTGAAATCTTAGATCTATGTGGATTATATTTTAAACTATTTAAAAAATGATTTTAACCTCGGTTTGCATACAATTTTGAATTATTGATTTCAATTTCTAATTTCATTTAATTATATTGATTATAAAATAAATGAAACAAATTAAAACCATTCATTGCATTTTAAATCTTACTTAGGAAAAATTATAACAATTATAAAGTTACCTAAGGTAATGACATGCTTCATGCAATTCCCATTTCATTACTTAACATACATAACATTTATATACTAAAGTAGTGAAATTCATAATGACATTCATCCGTACGTTAACTATATATTATAACAATTATAATATAATGATATGTGATAATGTCATTAATGCATGCAAACATATACTATAACATTTATATTATATGATGCATGAGCATGCTATAAAATTAAATCATGCAACTATATTATAACATTTAAAATATTCACGATGCATGATTAAATGCATAACCTATGGTGGGACTTTCTATATGGTGTACATTATGACATATATTAAATAAAAATAAACCATATATCAAATGCATAATTTAAAGAACAATATATGGATCGGGATTAAACTCCTAAATAACTAATTAAATTAATATAACATATATATTAATTTAATAAATGAAAAACTAACTATTACAACAAAAAATTGATAAACCAAACAAAAACTCGAACCCGTGAACCACTCGAACCAAGTGAGCCACATGCAAACCAATAGAACCACGAACTGAACAGCATCAATTTTTTCATCTCTGAGCGTTGCAACGTTGTGACCTAGTGTTGCAACAATATGGAAAGATCCTTCTGTCCGCCTCTTCGCAACGTTGCAACGCTATGGCACAATGTTGCAATGCTGTTATACAGTTGTCTACTATACGTCATGAACTCCATCGATTTTGCTCTTATTTGGGCCTCGTTTTCTCCAGAAAGTGGCCAAAAACTCACGAACGACGCGCACAATTAATTTCCAAACTCGATTGCAAATTAATGCCCAAAACAATGGGCCCTTACAAACCAAATTTGTAAATTAAAACAGTAAATTCCAAAGATCAATCTTGAAAACATCCATAATTGCAAAGCCCATAATCATTCATCAACATGAACATCGTACAGTAATTAAAATCCCACCATAAACTAAATTTTGATTAAGGAAAAATTAAAATTGGGAGTAAGAACGTCGTTTTGATACCAATTGAAGGACTGTGAGATTCGATGCAGAAGCACAAATTGTGTATATCGGCGTTTATCAGTGATAAACTTCTTTCAATTTCTGTTACTGATAGATATTAATGAACTTTTATCGGTCTTTATAAAAGAATATTAAGATTTTGTTACTTTGTGTAAATAATTTTTCTTATTTTTCTATTTTTTAAAAACCCCTATATATTTTTTCTCTCATGAATTGTTTTGATGCTTACAACATCGATATTTCCTTAAGAAATTGTAGGTTTTGAATTCTCTTCTTCATATTTGTGATGTTGTTCCTTCTTTTGAACTATAAAAAATATACTAGAGTTGTGTTTTATCTAAATATCTCTTAATGTTTTCATTACTTGATTTATTATTATTGTTGTTTTTTTTTTTTCAGATTATGACTGACCCAGATGTTCCTAGGCCAAGTGATCCCTATTTAAGGGAACATTTACATTGGTAATTAAAGATTTACATATGAGTTGGTTTTTTTTAAGGCTATACATATGTGTGATGAAGTTATATTACATATATTGCATGTGCATGTGAAATCAATCAAATTAAATTTTACTTTTTGTTTTTGGGATGCAATATGGAGTATGGGAATTTGAACCTCCAACATCCAATCAAATTTGATTTTGAAGAATAATAATGCGAGAATTGATGTAATATTTGTCATTACTAGATTATGAAAGTATTTTGGATTTTGGATAATTTTGCAGATTTTTCTTTCATTTTCGTCTTGCCTAGAATTTTTTTGGTCTTATTTGGGTTTCATTTGGTTATATTTTTAGTTTATTTTTGGAAGAAAACTTTGAAAATAATATAATATTTGCCTCTTACATTTATTAAAATTAAAAGATCTTCTTTTATAGAGAGAAGAAATACATGTATTTTAATAGTTGGAAGATCCCCTTTATTTAACTGTAATATAGTATTTATTTACTTACTTGTATAATTTATTCCGCATTTACTAAAGGCATAATTACTAGATTGTATGTGAAACCCGGATTTCTATTTTCCTTACTTAAGCAAGTGATAAAAGGAATTAACTAAGTAAAAGTTAAATCCTAAGGTAAGGGGAAGGAAATTTCTAAGTGTTAAGTAGATTTTCCTTGAATAATTTAAGTTGAGCTTTAATTGGTAAAATTGCAATGAAATTTGTATATTAAATAGATTGTTGAAAACAGTTAGTGTGATTGGTGAAAGAAGGAAAGGAGATTTGAAAGGAGAAAATAATATTGGAAAAGTTTGGGAAAATTATTAAGTGGGAATAAATATAGAAATTAAGTACGTGGAATTAATGTGGAATAATATGAAGATTGAGTTTGGAAAATTCGGGGAAGAATACGGCTAAGTATGAAAAATTAGGTGAAGTACGGATTAAAGAATTAAGGAAAAATATAGAAAATATTATTTTGGAATTATCCTGGAAGATCCGTGTAAAAATATCATTAAGTGGTGAGTAAACGGGTAAAAAAATATATACGGGGAACATTTGTCACAGTAGCTAAAGATTGGAGAGAAAACTTGGAGAGAAAGATGGAGAGAGCGAGATCATTGAGATCGAGACCAGCGAGATTGGAGAGGAAATGGGAGACAGCGAGATTGGATAGATGATGGGAGAAAGCGAGACCAGCGAGAAAGCTGGAGAGAGCGAGAGTGGAGAGAAAAGTTGGAGAGAAAGCTGGAGAGAAAGGGAGAGAGCGAGATTGGAGAGAGCTGACCAGCGAGATTGCTAGAGAGAGCGAGACCAGAGAGAAAGTGGGAGAGAGCGACACTGCTGAGAGTGGAAAGAGCGAGAGCGCCTATGCGTTAGCCTTGCTTTGTCCGATTCGAACGTCACGCCCATACCTCGCCTATGTATTGAACGACAGAGCAAGTTTCTAGGCAATGTATTTGGACGCGTTGGGGTGGATTATGCATGTAAAAACCCTAATTTGAATACAAACAAAGCTTGAAGACGTAAGGGCAAACGTCAATTAAAATCTAGGTGTCCGATTAAGAGAAATTCATAAACCTTAATAAATTGTGTTGGATGCGTTTGGGAAGAACACATTGAACCAAGGTGAAGTCAGCTTACGTTGATAAAGGGAGGATTAAACATTTGGCCATGCAGCCAAGTAGGTGCTGTCAATCCCACTAGCAATTTGAACGCCTATAAATAGGGAGTTGGGATTTCATTTTCAAATCACACAAAAATTATAAATTTCGTAGAAAGTAGAGGGCAGTGAGGGTTCAGAGGAATGTGTCAACTTTGGACGAGGAGCTCTTCCAATATACTCATGCATTTAGAGCGATTCTAAAGCCATCTGAAAGCTCTTGAAGTCTAGTTTTCAGAATTGGACTGCCGGAGGAAAAGGCTCAAAGGAACTGGGTAGGAGGTTGAGAAGAATGCAGAAGGGTCAGACTGTCGGATCAGTCTGGGCCAGTCTTGAAGATTTTGAGATTGTGGCCAAACCACAAAGAATTATGAGCTGAAAGTTTAGAGTAAGATTCCTACGATATTTTAGAATAAGTTTTTAGAAGGAAGTATTTCCAAATAAGGTTTGGAACTATAAGTAATCAAAATTGTAAATTGAATCTAGATTCTAGGGGTGAAAAAGGGACCCGAGGAGCTACTAGAGTGAAAAGTTCCTAAGAGTTCAAGGTGAGTGGCTAAAATGTTTTCGAACTAAAATTTTTTACTGTCTTGATTACAAACGTTTTACAGAAAGCATGTTTGCGAAAATAATTCTCATGCCTACTAGTTTTATAAAGTGGTTTCCAAGGAAGTTTGAATTGTGATTTAAACGCATGCATATTGTTGAAAAACTATTTACATATGTATATGTATTGATTTATCCAGCATGCGTTACCATCTTTAAAGCTATGTTGTATATGTGTTATACTGTACATGCTTTAAAGAGAAAAGTTGTTTATAAATAGTTTTGGTAAAATGCGATGCCGAAGTACAAGGAGAAGGCATCCACCCAACTAGATACTGAAGTACAAGGAGAAGGTATCTATTGGTACTGAAGTACGTTTGAGAAGGTACCAAGCCAACGAGATACCGAAGTACGTTGGAGAAGGTATCCTAGTAGCTCGATACTGAAGTACAAAGAGAAGGTATCTGAGCAGTAGTACCTAATGTGTTAAGGTACTTAGTGTGGCCACAGGTGAATAAAGTCAGAGATTGAGCAAAAGGGTTCTCTCTGGACTAGTAGTTGTGTTGGGATTATTTTACCAGCTATACAGTACTTTGATTTGAGAAATGATTTTACTGTTTTGTGTTTAAAACAGTTTTATATACATTACGCTTGGAAAATATTTATGCTGCAAAAGTTTATATTTCAGATAAAACTATTTTCTAAAATTATGCATGAGAATTTACTATGTTTTCTCGGTCACTCATTGGGCATATGCTCATCCTGTTTTCAAATCTTCCCCCTCCTCCCACAGTTAGCGGTCAAATCCTCTGAAGACAGCTCAGTATCTGCTCTACCACTAAAGAACCAAAAGACTTGTAACCGTTTGCTAGGTGGTTACTATTAATATTGTACACATGTTACTATTGTTCATATAGGGACTAGGGTTTGTGGGTTTTGGGACTTATAAATCTAATGTTGTAAATACTCTAAACATATTAAGTTTCTATGTTAATAAATTGTGGGCCTACAGCCGTCCCGTTGCATATAATTTGTATTTGGTATCAGAGTTATTCCACAAGAGTTTTTAGGTAGTAAGTGTCAGTCTAAGGGTTGATAACTGCTACAGTCACGCCCTTCTCTAGGTTAAGAGGGTGATCTGGGGTGGGGTGTGATATTATACTCCTTATTTGCTATATCTTAATTGAGGGTATATTTGTCAACATGTTCTCCTTATTAGCATTTTTTAAGTTAAACAAATGTAACTTTCAATTTTAAGAAATGTTAATATAAGTATCTTTTCCACTTGTCAAAGAACCAATGAAATCTTCCTCTTAAAATTGTTTTTTTCTTTTTTTACAATATTTAGATAGAAGAATCTAGCTTTTAACTACAAAGTAGATAGTACAAACTTATTAAAATAGGTTAAAATACCGAAAAATATCTATATCCATGTAAATTTCTGAAAAAATTTATAAGAACAAAACAATTAAAAATATTTTTTTAATTAGTAAAACTTTTTACACCTTTTTAAACAAGTAAGAGAGGAAAAAAGAAAAAGAAAGAAGGAAAAAAAACTCCTTGGTTTCTTATTTATTTATTTATTTACTTATTATTTTTTAATTTTTGCATCTGAAAACATAATCAAAAGTTACTAAGGAAAACATTCATAATTTAGATTTTGTTTTATGTTTTCAGATTGATTGAGTTCAGCGAATATATGTTTGGCAGACAACTCAAATTCTAGTTTTGAAAATTGTTTTGAGAATATGTGATCCAAACACTGCAAATTCTAAAAGCAATATTTTTATGTTTTTTTTGTATCCATAATTTTAATTTTAAAATTTTAAATGAAAAATTATATTAGATAAAGATAAAAATATTTAAAAATATAAAATATCATGTTATAAACCTAATTCAATTTTTTTAAAAAAATAAAAAATGTATTATATAATGTATTCTAAATTAAATTAGGTTAAGTTTCAAGTTTCGTCCCTATGATTTGGATAAAGTTAAAAGTTAGTCCATATGATTTTAAGATTTAGAATTTAGTTCATACAGTTTAATAGTTCATATGGCTTTTTAAATCCTCTTAAATAGCTCCTACCATATGAACTATTCATTAGGAAGCTTTTATCTACCATAAGGGTAAATTAAAATTATAAACAATAAGATTTAAATTTTAACTTACTCTAAACCATAGGGACAAAAATTTCAATTTTAAATATATCATATTACAAAATAATAATTATACAATTTTTTAGCATAAAATATATTCATAAATAAATTAATAATAATTTATTGTCAACTAAAATTTAGTAACTATAACTAGTTTACAATTGTTTAGATTATAATTTAATTTCTAAATTCTGCTACCAAACATATATCTAAAAACATGAAATACAACCTTGTTTTTATTTAATCCCTTGTTTCAAATTTCTGTTTTCAAATTCTCTATCCAATAGGCCCTAAATAGTTTTAACTGTGAAACCTCTATTGCAGGATCATAACAGATATCTCTGGTACTACAGACACCACATTTGGTAACTTTTCCTACCAAATATATATATTCAAAATAAATAATAATAATAAACTTTCTTCTAAAAAAAGTAAAAAATAAAAAAAATAAAAAAACTTTCTAGAGGGGAGATTAGAAGAAAAACTTTTTAAATATATACATATATTGTCTATTTCCTTTCCTTTTTAGATTTGTTTTAGACTACCTTTAAGAGAAATTATTAGGTGCAACCTAATTTCATGCTTCACATTCCTTTAAGTGTATAAAAAAAAATTATAAAGAAAAAATCTTTTTTAAAAAATACAACTGGCTACATGAGATTTTTTTGGATAATTACTTATGTAGCTTAGATAACACTCAAGTATTTTCTATATAAAAAAGTTTTCTTAAAGAAAACTCCCTCCTTGGATTCTTTTATTATTATTATAATTATTATTGAGATCAAACATCTAGGTTAATAACATAAGATTTGTGTCAAGTTAACTTATGGTGTTATTGCCCTTTCTTCTTGAGTTTTGTGGGGAGGAAAAAACGTAAGATTTTTAAAAAAAATCTCCAATTTGCTAAATTCTAAACTTTTTAGGAGAAAAACATTATATACGTATTGACCAACTTTTATTTCATAGTTTTCTAAATATTTTTAATTAAAAAAATTTAATAGATAAATTAAAGATTAAAAGAAACTGAAATTTTTACTTACAAGTTAGAAAAGGGAGAGAGCTCTACCCTTTTCCATCCTTTTCCTTCTTAATTAGGCAGATTTTTCTTATAATGAGAAAGAGAATAAACTTATAACTTTTTATTGACGATCAATATAAATATATCTTAACTATTAAGCTACATTATTAAAACCAATAAATTTTGTAAATGAATGAAACACAGGGAGGGAGATAGTAAGCTACAAGATTCAAACGCCAAACATAGGAATCCACATGTTTGTTTTTGTTCTATTCAAGTAGAAACGAAAACAATCAATGAATCCACCCTCTTCAAGGGATCAATTCAACACCCGAGCATTTGCCACCGACAACAATCTGGGTCTCCCCGTTGTTGCCGTCTACTTCAATGCCCAAAGAGAAACTGGGGCCAGACGGCTCTAAAACTGCCGTTTGGCAACAGTCCGAGTGGACCAAAATAGAAGAGGAGAAAAAGGAAAAAAAATTAATATACAATCTGAGTCTTTCTTTTCCCTTGAAAATAATAATCACTTTTTATATATGGTGATATAGAAGGAAGAGAGAGAGAGGTTCAGATTTGTATATTAGAAAAATATATATTTAATTTGGCAACAGTCCCCTCAAATGGATGAGGGGAAATAATTTGGACATGCAAAAAGGAGGAGAACGGCGTCATTTTCTTTTCCTTTTTGGTGTGTTTTTAGTTGTGTGTTAT
>NW_028325987.1:0-40406 GCF_027475165.1 Benincasa hispida | reverse complement strand
CTCAATTAACGTTAATTTGAGTTCGGTTGGTAAATTTCTATAATTGCATGTTTGGTTGACTAATATGGTAAAAATTCAATTTTGGCATTAGAGTTCTCTTTAACTATAAAGTTTAATTTCTAATTGACTCTTGTCTGATGAGCTTAAATGTGTGCTCTAAAGTATATAATTTTATTAAAGTCAATAGAGTCCAAATCAGGCTGTAATTGAAGAGAATAGCAAGCGAGGTCCAGCTGCAGTTTTCAGAACTCGAGCTTCTGCTCGATAGCGTCGAGACGCCGTTCATCAAGCGTTGCAACGCTGTTCATCATTTTTCAGAAGCATTGCAACGCTGGGATGCAACATCACGATGTTGTTCATCCCAATCCAGAAAGATGCGTTGGCAGAGCCTAAAAGCCTACGTCGTAATTAAGCCTCGAGTATGGTCAAAAGAAAATTTATAACATCACCGAACTACTCCTAGTACTACTAAAACGTAGCAACAATGGTAAGTCTGAGTTGATCCGCAGAGAAGCGCGATTAGTTTCATTGAGTTAATTTTCAAACTAGAGCAATAAACACATAAAATCAATTAACGGGCCTAAATTAAGCTAAGAATAATAGCTCTTTTTGAGAGCTAACAAACATCCCCAACTTAATTCTTGCTCGTCCCGAGCAAGGCAGACAAAAATATAGGCATGAAACTTATGATAAATGAGCGACTCGGATCTCAAGGCTAAAGATAACAAACTCTTCTCAAAGAAAGGGTCATTCAAATGCATGCACTTAATCAAGAAATTTAAATTAATTCTATATACCCCACGTGTGTGTGTGCTTGGCCAATCCTATCTAGGTCTCTTCTAGCCCAGGATAGTTCTATTCAGCCCTCAACTCATTTTCCCCTACTCTAGCTCGGAGGATCAAGCATTAAGCTCCCTAGGCTCAAAGTGGCAATGAAACACTTAAGGGAACCAACCCCCATTTTTTGCTATTTATTTCACTTTCATACACACGAAAGAGGAAACCTTATCTAGACGCCTTCATTTTGGCTTGCCCACATGAGTGTCATGCGAATCATCCAACTACGAGCAATATCTCCTAACAAGATTCGAAAGCTTACTCATTCGTCGAGTTACTTTAGCTCAAAGAGAAACTACGGTTGTCATAACCGCCCCAGGTTAATCATAACCCAAGAAATAGGAGTAATCCCCTTCAAAAATATTATACAAACTTTCTTTTACTCTACAACATGCTTGCCCTTTAATTAGCATACAACAGGCTTTTACTTTACAACACAACATTTTGGAGAAAACCTAAGCATGCATTACTGAATTGAGCTTCAGTTGCTTAACAACCCTTACCTAGACCTTTCGGGGTGACAACAAGCATATGGACCAAATAATCCAATCTTAAGCATTCAAAACCTTAAATAAGAGGGCTATGTGCTCAATATATGTAAGGGAATCAAGAAAAAATTTTAAATTTAGCCCAAAATCATGCATACATTCTGTGAACCCTTAACAGATCGAAGAGAGAGTTATCTAAATCCTACCACAGAAAGTCATCATCACAATACATGCATCATAAAAATCATATCAATAGTTCAACCACAAAGTCCGAGCTCAGGTGCTCAAGGACTTGCTAGACATGCATATATAACTACCACCCCCAACTTTAATACGATACATTGTCTCTAATGTATCTCTAATTTAAGCCCAATGAAAATAAAGACAAGGGAACAAAAAACCTCCCCTGAAAACTTAGTTGCACATGGGATGGTGGTGGTCGTAGGCTCACCTAAAAAAGATGCTCCTCTCCTCTAGGTCATCCCTATTATACAAAAACAAAAAGAAACCTAATCCAATGAAATCGACAGGTTTAAGATGTGACCTAATCCAACAAAAACAAAAAATCTTATGAAAATAAGATGTGACCTATCCCCTGTCAAGGCACAATGAAATTCTCATATTTCTTTGGTCCCTTCTCGGATGATGTGATATAGCTCGGTAAGCCTATAAGGCTCTTCATCTTTTAAAGAGAGACAAACAGGTCGAATTTGGGATTTTCTGTATTTATAAAAAGAAATAAAATAAAAGGCACTGGGATTGACTCTACAAAAAATAAATACTCTAACTCATCTGACTCAACAACTCTTGAGAACAAGAAGAAAAAAACTAAAAAATATATGATATAGAAGACGACAGAAAAGGGCGAGTTTTTTTAACCTCTAACTCTATCACCTGGAAATCGACAGGTTTAGGGTCAGGGTCTCCATAGTCCTCCCAAACTGATTCTAAACATGGCATACTATCCTCCAACTCATCCTCGATGCTGACATAGATTACTTCATTGCCGCAAGCCTTAGTGATGTCAAAAGAAGTGTGTAGCAGGGGTTCACATCATCTCTCAACTAAATCAAAAGATTGAGTGACTGAGTCTCTGAAACTCTGAAGGTCAGATCCAACCTCAGTCTAAAGACTAAAGCTCTCCTAGAGGTCGCGGATCTCTTGCTCAAAAGCAATGTTGTTAATAGTAATTTGTCTAGTGACATCTTCTAATGATATACTTAAGTCGGCGGTGTGAGCATGCATTATCATGTCGAATGTGGCAGGGGATGAATCATAGTGGAACTGGTCCCATCTTATGTTTCCATAGTCATAGGACTCCTCCCATGTGGGCCCTTAGAAATCATCCTCCATATAACTGGGATACCCTTCGATGGAGTAATCTTGTGGCATAGGGCTCCATTGCAAACTTGGGCATGCTTGCTCAGGGTGATCAGTCCTACGTGCTCGCTATTGCTGTGGGTTACCTATAAATGACTGAATAACCAAAGAAGTTAACTCAGCAAGTTGACCTTGAAGGTCATGAACCTCGTCGTTAAGCCAAGATGCTCCATTCGATTGTCCCCATCCTTGCTGATGATATATGTCCGTGCTTAAAACACTGACACACAAAGAAAAACAAATCAAAAGCAAAGGAATACTCTAACTAGAAATTTAACAAATAAAACTTCAAAGTCTTCCCCGTCAACGGCGCCATTTTGGGTAGAGCCCAACAACCTACGTCGTAATTAAACCTTGAGTCTGGTCAAAAGAAAATTTATAATATCATCGAACTACTTCTATTACTACTAAAACGTAGCAACAGTGGTAAGTTTGAGTCGATCCGCAGAGAAGCGCGATTTGTTTCATTGAGTTAATTTTCAAACTAGAGCGATAAATGGAGGTTTTGGTGTGAGAGATATACTATGTGCGAAATTAAAATAAGAGGGTAAATGTAATTTAGGATAGGAGTTTATGTAATTTCTAGAGAAAGAGAGAGTTCCTATGTAATTTCTTTCATTATGCACCAATTATTTACACTAAATCTGTCAATCCCTCAAACTATTAGAAAATCTAATAGCCCAATTAGCCAAATTCGATATTAAACAAAATCAGCCATAATTGAACGTACAATTTTTCTTTCTTAGTAACATCCAAGTTAAAATTGAAAAGCATTAAGAAAGGGTTCAATTGTTGAGACATACAACAAGCCAGAAAGTCATATCTTGTAACATGATTTATTTGGAAAGATTATATGAGGGCATACATGAGTTTGGCCAGAAAAAGTCTAGGCTCTAAACATGCAATCTTAATATGTGCAACTAAATCAATCAATGATGCATAAGCTAGAATGACTTTGCAAACAAGAATTTCAACAAATTAATTTGTCAGAAGAATTTATCAAAACTCCATTAAGATTAAAACAAATCCTTCCTAAGAATTCACAAGATTGCAGTTAAATTAATTAAGAAACCTTCAAGAAATTAAACACAGGGCTCTTTCTCAAAGAAACTAGATAGATATTACCTTTCAATTCATAGATGAATTTGAGATACACATCCATTCCATTGATTACAACCAAAAATAAAAAGCAAAAACTACACTAGAGATACAGAAAATTGAAGGAAATGGACGAAGGAACGAATTTTACTTTAGCCTCCATCAATTTGGCCTCCCAAATTCAGCATATTTTGACCTAAAGACGAAGAGGAGTATTTATAGGAAAGATGGCAACATCGAATGCTGAAAACAGCGTTGCAACGCTCACTTGCACATGCACCTACCGTGTCCGTCCGTCAAACTTTGCGACGTCATGACACTGTAAAGCAGCGTTGCAACACTATGCATTCTGCCTTAGAGCGTCAGGGTAGAACGTTGCAACTTGTGACAGTGCAGTGGCAGTTTCATAATTTTCACTATTTTGGAGCCTGATAGCTCGTATCACCTCCAAATTGCTTCAAAATAGTCCCATTTGACTCCAATTTCTTGGTTATAGCTCCTTGGTTCATGATACCTACAAAATAATACAATAAACACATAAAATCCATTAACGAACCTAAATTAAGCTAAGAATAATAGCTATTTTTTAGAGCTAGCACATGGCTTCACGAATCGGTTCATGTGGAAGGACATCTGGTTTGACCAATTTGGTCTTCTTTCGGTTTGGTTTAGCGACATCTGGTCTAGTTCAGCCTCATCTGGAGTATTTGGAGGCAAGTTTAGGTGGTTTGGGTCTGATTCGGGTCGAGTCGAGCGGTCTAGACCTCTTTTGAAGCTGTTTTTGGGTTGCTTTTGTAATAATTAGTTATTTTGCTTATTTAGGATGCCAAAGTTGAACCATATTGACGTTGTTTAATTATTTTAATTATTTTATGCATGTGATGTATATTTATTTGAATTATACATATTTGTGCATATAGTATGCCATTTTGATTTAAAATCCCACCATAGGAAAGCATGTTACATGCATAATATTATGTTGTTAGTTATAATATATAATATGGATGGGTTTCTTAAATTAATATAAGTGTTATGTTATTTGTGAATGCATTTGATGTATGTTATGGTTTTAATGCATGTCTATGGTTTTATAAGGTGTTATAAAACTGGATTAGACATTAAAATCCATAACAAAGTTAAACAACATGCTCACTTAGGTTAACAACTTGTTTTAATAGTTAAAATAGGTCGGTATCTTATACAAATCAGTTACAAACTCAATCAATTTATAATCCTGTCTAAGGCTGGAAGTATTTAAGTTGATGGTTTACGTAACACTTCCTACATGGGGATTATAACCGAAGTTTTGAGCATTGTTAACCGGTTTATGAGCTTGCATGAGCAGTGTGAGGTTTAGAAATTGGTTTAACACCTAGACATCGTAGGTTAAAATCCTGATATAAACGTTATACTTGGATAAATTATATAGACTTAGGTTGTTTAAAATTAGCGGGACTATACCTAAGTTAAAGAATCCTGAAATATTTAAAACACTTCAATGGGAGATTAATAATATTATTGATATATCATTTTTAGCTCTCACATCCTCAAGAGTTCACACTGTGAGATCCATGCTCGACTTCGTGTGAAACCCAGATCTCAATTTCCCTACTTAAGCAAGTAACTAGAGTAATTAACCAAGTATAAGTAATCTTATACAAAAGGGAAGAAGTTTGGAGAAGAGAAGAAGATAAATTCTAAGTATTGGAATAGACTTTTGAGTAGCTTTGACATAAACCTTAACTAGTAAAAATTTCGCTAAGTATGAAGCCAAAAAAAAAGCATGTGTTTGGCGTTAGAGAGCATTAACACATAAGGCTCTAATGAGGCCAAGTTTGGCCCATCGCCTAGCTCATCGCTCGCTGCCTCAGTGCAAGTTGCTTTACTCCAGCGCATATCTCTGGCGTACATCGAGTAGTAAGCAGCTTGCACTCAACGCCCATACTTGCCCGCACGCAGGCCCAGCCTCAATCGTCTAGCTTTGCACCCATCGCATAGCTCATCGTCTAGTGCTCTCACTCATCGTCTAGTGCTCTCACTCATTGTCTAGCGCTTACGCTCATCATCTAGTGCTCATGCTCATCGTCTAGCGCTATCGTGCAACCTCACAAGCAGCTATGCGATCGTCCGTGTGCAATGCATCTATGCCCAGTGCCCACACTTGCGCGCAACCAGACGTATCCTTGCTCATGCCTGGCCCATCCTTTTCACTCGATGGCTTTTCCTCACTGCTTGCTCACGCAGCCTCTTGCCATCCCAATGCATGTGTCCATACCTCATAAGCTCGACATATGGCTGTCCTTGCCTTCAACACATAATTCTTTATAACCTTTAACGTCCCTAAGAGTTCACATCATGAGGTCCATGCAGAGCTTTGGGCCGTGCTTAGGAGCGGACTCCCTTCGGAGAGTGTTTGCATGGATCAATATCAAGGTGAATAGAGGAAGTAGTTCATAGTAAGTGGGTGAGGGGTATGTAACAACATATCCCACAGTCTCTTCCATTAGGTCGCACCGTGAGATTTCTATAATGCGCCTACATGTCTGCCCTGGAGCAACCTTTCCCTTCGGAGGGTTGTATTATAGGATTCGAAACACCGCGAACTCCAAATCTGGATAGGCTCTCTTAGACCAGTTTTCATATTGACTTTCCACTTTCAGGAGTATCTTAATTCTGGTTTCTGAAATCCAAAAATGGAAGGTTACGCTTACAAGAATTACTAAGATGTTAGTATATTCTCCACCAAAGTAGCGATAACTAAAGTGCTATACGAATAAAGAGTTATTCTGGGGTTAACATCTAGTCAAGATTGTCTTGGTTCAAAAGAGGAATAATCGACTTCCCTTCGGTGGAGGTTACTCTAAATTTTTGAAATATCGTTGAAAAATATAATAATGAAGGGTACTTTATTAGTTTTTGCTAAATTAAATTGGTTTCTTTGTGATTATAGTTTTTTCTAAAAGTATATGTTTATCTTTTTCAGCATGAATAGCTCAATAATTCAACTCTTAGCTTCCAAGAAACTAAATTGCGATAATTATTCGGCATGGAAATCAAATCTAAATACAATACTGGTAGTTGACGATCTAAGATTTGTCTTAACTGAGGAATGTCCTCAAGCCCCAACCTCAAATGCTAATCAAACTGTTCGAGAAGGATATGATCGAATGGGTCAAAGACAATGAAAAGGCCCGTGTTTACATTCTTGCCGGCATGTCTGATGTTTTGGCAAAGAAACATGAATCCTTAGCTTCGGCTAAAGAGATAATAGATTCATTAAGAGAAATGTTTGGGCAACCACTATGGTCCCTTAGACACGAGGCAATTAAGCACATTTACACAAAGTGGATGAAGGAGGGGTCCTCTGTTCGAGAACTGCCCTGGACATGATGATGTACTTCAATATCGCTGAAGTAAATGGCAGACCCATTGATGAGGCTAACCAGGTTAGCTTTATCTTACAATCTCTTTCGAAGAGTTTTATACCTTTTGAGACAAATGCGTCTTTAAATAATATAGAATTTAACCTCACTACCCTTCTTAACGAGCTCCAGCGATTCCAAAACCTTACTTTAGGTAAGGGGAAGGAAGTGGAAGCAAATGTTGTTACCACTAAGAAAAAATTTATAAGAGGATCGTCCTCTTAAAATAAAGCTGGACCCTCTAAAGCTCAAATGAAAATGAAGGGAAAAGGGCAGGCTCCCAAGATAAAAAAGGGAAAGAAGGATACAGATAAAGGAAAATATTTCCACTGTAACCAAAATGGGCATTTTAAGAGAAATTGCCCAAAGTACCTTGCAGAGAAGAAAGCTGAGAAAACGACACAAGGTAAATGTGATTTAATGGTCATTGAAACATATTTAGTGGAATATGATACTTCAACTTGGATACTAGATTCAGGAGCCACTAATCACATTTGTTTCTAGTTTCAGGAAACTAGTTCTTGGAAAAAGCTTGAAGAAAGTGAGATAACCCTCAGAGTTGGAACAGGAGAGGTTGTCTCAACTGAAGCCGTGGAAGATCTGAAGTTGTTTTTTGAAGATAGATATCTAGTACTTAAAAAGGTTTTGTATGCACCTCTTATGAAGAGGAACTTGAAATCTATCGCTTGTATTATAGAGCAATTATATACAATATCTTTTAATATAAATGAAGCATTCATTTTTTGTAAAGGTATTCAAATTTGCTTTGCTACAGTTGAAGACAACTTATATAAGTTAAGACCAACTAGAGAAAATTTTGTTTTAAATACTTAAATGTTCAAAACATTAGAAACTCAGAATAAAAAACAAAAGGTTTATGCCAACACCTATCTATGCCACCTAAGACTTGGTCACATAAATCTCAATAAGATTGGGAGATTGGTCAAGAGTGGACTTTTAAGTCAGTTAGAAGATAACTCTTTACCTTCATGTGAATCCTGTCTTGAAGGAAAGATGACCAAGAGATCTTTTATTGGAAAAGGTCTCATAGCTGAAGTACCCTTAGAGCTTGTACATTCGGACCTTTGTGGACCAATGAATGTCAAGGCTTGAAGTGGGTATGAATATTTCATCAGTTTTATTGATGATTATTCAAGGTATGGTCATGTTTACCTGCTTCATCACAAGTCTGATTCTCCTGAAAAGTTCAAAGAATATAAGGCTGAAGTTGAGAATGAATTAGGTAAAACAATAAAGAAACTTTGATCAGATCGAGGTGAAGAGTATATGGACATATGATTCAGAGACTATTTAATAGAAAACGGGATCCAGTTACAACTCTTTGCACCTAGTACACCTCAGCAAATGGTGTATCAGAAAGAAGAAACCGAACCTTGTTAGATATGGTTCACTCTATGATGAGCTATGCTCAATTGCCTGATTCCTTTTGGGGATATGCACTTGAATCTGGTGTCCATATTTTCAACAACGTTCCCTCTAAAAGTGTTTCAGAAACACCTTATGATCTATGGAAAGAGGTAAAAGTAGTTTACGTCACTTTAAAATTTGGGGTTGCCCAGTACATGTGTTTGTACAAAATCCCAAAAAATTGGAACATCGTTCAAAATTATGCCTATTTGTAGGTTATCCAAAGGAAACAAGGGGTGGTCTGTTTTATTATCCTCAAGAGAATAAGGTATTTGTAACGAAAAATGCCACATTCTTAGAGGAAGACCACATGAGAAGTCATTAACCTCACAGTAAATTAGTATTGAATGAAATTTCCAAAGACGCTACAAATAAAGCTAGTTCATCTACTAAAGCAGTAGATAAAACTAGTACATCAGGTCAGTCACATCCTTCTCAAGAGATGAGAATGCCTCGACGTAGTGGAAGGGTTATTCATCAGCCTGACTGTTACTTGGGTTTAACAGAAACACAAGTTGTCATACCTGATGACGGCATAAAGAACCCATCGACCTATAAATAGGCGATGAAAGATGTGGACCGTGATCAGTGGATCAAAGCCATGGACCTCGAAATGGAGTCTATGTACTTCAATTATGTCTGGAAACCCTTAGATCCACCAAATGATGTAAAACCAATTGGTCGTAAGTGGATCTACAAGAGAAAACGAGACCGAGCCGGTAAAGTACGGACTTTTAAGGCTCCACTTGTGGCAAAGGATTATACCCAGAGAGAGGGATTGATTGGATTATGATGAAACTTTCTCTCCCATTGCCATGCTTAAGTCAATTAGAATACTCTTATCCATTGCCACCTTTTATGACTATGAAATTTGGCAGATTGATGTCAAGACAACCTTTCTAAACAGCGATCTTGAAGAGAGTATCTATACGGCTCAACCAGAGGGGTTTATTGCACAGGGTCAAGAACAAAAGGTTTGTAAGCTTCAAAAATCCATTTATGGGTTGAAACAAGTTTGTAGATCCTGGAATATAAGGTTTGATACTGTGATAAAATCTTATGGCTTTGAACAGAATGTTGTAAAGCCTTGTGTTTACAAGAAGATCGTCAATTCTACTGTAGTGTTCTTAGTTTTATATGTCGATGATATTCTACTCATTGGGAATGATGTAGCATATCTTACTGATGTCAAACAATGGTTAGATACACAATTCCAAATGAAAGATTTAGGAAATGCGCAGTATATTATTGGGATCCAAATTGTTCGGAATCGCAAGAATAGGACACTAGCCATGTCTCAAACATCTTATATAGACAAAATGTTGTCTAGATATAAAATACAGAATTCCAAAAGACTTTGTTACCTTTCAGACATGAAATTCATCTGTCAAAAGGACAATGTCCTAAGACACCTCAAGAAGTTGAGGATATGAGAAATATTTCCTATTCCTCCGTATTTGGAAGCCTGATGTATGCAATGTTATGTACTAGACCTGACATATGCTACTCAGTAGGTATCATCAGTAGATACCAGTCTAATCCTGGACGTGATCATTTGACTGCCATTAAGAACATCTTAAAGTATCTCAGGAGAATTAGGGACTACATGCTCATGTATAGTGCTAAGGATCTGATCCTTACTGGATACACTGACTCTGATTTCCAAACTAATAAAGATGCTAGAAAGTCTACATCTAGATCAGCGTTCACTCTTAACGGAGGAGCAATAGTGTGGAGAAGCGTAAAACAGGCCTGTATAGCTGACTCCACAATGGAAGCTGAATACGTAGCTACTTGCGAAGCAGCAAAAGAAGCAATATGGCTGAAAAAATTCTTGACAGATTTGGAAATTGTTCCAAATATGCATCTACCCATCACCTTGTATTGTGACAACAGCGGTGCAGTTGGAAATTCAAAAGAACCTCAAAGCCATAAATAGGGAAAGCACGTCGAACGCAAGTACCACCTTATTTGGGAAATCGTACACCGTGGTGACGTTGTAGTGACCCAGATACCTTCTAAGCAAAACATTGCTGATCCTTTTACAAAACCTTCATGGCTAAAGTTTTTTAGGGTCACCTACAGAGTTTAGGTCTACGTTGTTTCTAAGCTAGGACAAGTGGGAGATTATGTTGGGCGTGTACGCCCTAGTTTATTGTATTCATATATTTATTGTACTCATATGTAATATTAATTTCTCACAGTTAAATTCAACATCGTTTTATCCTACTAGGAGTTTTAGTCCAAGTGAGAGTTTGTTGGATTTTATGTCCTAAAACTGGTAGTTTGTAATATCATATTCTTGTTCAATAAAGCTATTATTGAAAGTATTTAGTAAATTGAGATTCTATATTCATGAATCCAATAAAATAAGGTTCCGAGGCTATTATGTTTAAGTTTGAACTTTATGTAGTGACATAAATGTGGATCAAGTTCAAATATATAGCTAAAATTGTCTAAAGTATATGAATAAGGTTGGGTGCCTTATTCTGGGGACACTATGGATGCGGCCCATTTTGTAGTTGGTACAAACGATGTGATCATAAACCGTTCATGTGGAGACACGAAAATGGGGGCATCCTATGTAAAGAGTTTACATAAGACTTAACCATGAAATAGTCACTTTTGACGTTCTAAATGACGTTTAATGTATAAAACTGACTATTTCATTAATTGATGACCTAGGTAACTTAATCTTAATCCTGAGCTAACTATGAACTCCTATTCACTCGAAATTATCCTTAGATCTGCATAGTTGAGGGCAGCTCATTATCGGTGGCTCAATAAGCCTCCCATTTCAGGGGTAAGACCAGGTGGATAGCTGGGAACATAAGGTGCAAGACAGAACTCAATTGTAAACCCCAAACTTAGGTTCCCTAGATAAGCATGTTTAGCCAAAGTGATGTCATATTACATATTTATTAAGTAGAAATTCATGTTGTTTTTAGAGGTTATGAAGAAAGGGAAGGAAAATATATTAAATGAAGAAACTCAGTCATTAGTTTGACTGGAGGCACTAAGTGTGAGGTGACGTGACGCATGGGCATGTTGCTTCGACACATGAGCGTGCGGTGTATGCTGGCCATTGCTCACTCGCTCGGCCACATGGGCGTGCTTGTTGCATGGGCTGTGTGCTTGACTGCATTGTAGGGCACCTCGACGCACGGCATGGCTGCTCGGCAGGGCGCTCACCGCATGGGCGTGGCCGCTCGACATGGCGCTCAACGCATGGCCGCTCGACACATGGCAGGGGCGTCTGGTCAAGGCTGCTCAACTCATTGCAAGGGCGCTTGCTGATGCTACTAGACGCATTACATGGGCGCTGGCCGAGGCTGCTCAACGCATGGGTGGGCATTTGGCCGAGGTTGCTCGACGCATGCCACACTCCAGCCCTCGTGCCATCCCAATGCCTCACTTCCATTTTCCTTCCTTCACCAACGCATCCAACGCATCCATCATCCAACGTATCCAACGCATCCATCATCCAATACATCCAACGCATCCATCATCCAACACGCCCTTCCAATGCATTGGTCCCTTCCAACGCATCCCACACAAAATTCTATACTTAGCCAAATTTTTCCAAATTTTCCCCAAGCTAAACTTCCAAATTTCCTCTTTTCTTCAAATCTCCACTTTTTCCTCTACCATTCCACACTAGTTTCCACATCAACCTACTCATCACACTAGTCTTAGTAGGGAACATACTCAAGTAGAGAAATTAGGATTTGGGGTTCACAGTCTATATAAGATGTTTAAGACATGGCTAGCGTTCTGTTATTTCGATTTCAAACAATTTGAATCACAAGAATATACTGCGCCTCTCCGAGATCTTTCATCTGAAATTGGGTTGCTAGCCAATTTTTAATCTTAGTTAGGTATCCTACATTATTCCCAATAAATAGCACATCATCTACAAAACTAGAAATGCTACAGCAGGGTTGATGATCTTTTTGTATACGCACGGTTCATCAACGTTATGTTCAAAGCCATAAGATTCGACCACAATATCAAATCTTATATTCCAAGATGAGGATGCGTGTTTCAATCCATAAATAGATCTCTTCAGTTTGCAAACCTTTTGCCCATGGCCTCTTTCAATGAACCCTTCTAGTAGGACCATATAAATACTCTCTTTAAGATCTCCATTTAGAAAGCCAGTCTTGACAGCCATTTGCCAAATTTCAGAATTATAAAAAATGGCAATGGACAAGAGTATCCTGATTGATTTGATCATAGTAACAAGTGAGCAGGTTTTTTCATAGTCCACCCCCTCAACCTGGGTATAACCCTTTGCTACTAATTGGGCTATATAGGTATGTACCTTCCCCGTGTGGTATCTTTTACAATTGTAGATCTAGTTACAACCGATAGGTCTTACCTCAACAGGTTTATCTACAAGATCCCAGACTGAATTAAAGTACAAAGACTATATTTTTAGGCCCATGGCTTTGATCCACTGATCTCGATCAACATCGTCCATTTCCTATTTATATGTTAATGGATCCTCTAAGCCATCATCATGTATGTTGACTTCGGTTTCAATTAAACCCATATAGCAGTAAGGCTGTCTCACAACCCTCCTACTACATCGAGGCTCTCTCAACTCTTGAGTAGAATGTGATGGACCAGACATCCTTGTTCTATCTACAACTCTTGTTGATGAGCAACGTTGATAAAAAACTTTTGTTGATTAGTCTATAGCATTATTTGAAATCTCTTCCAATACTAGTTTATTGTGGGGTTTATGATCTTGAATGTGGACTTCCTCTAGGAATGTGACATTTATCGATACAATTACCTTATCATCCTCAAGATCATAAAACTGACCACCTCTTATTCCTTTAGGGTAACCTACAAACAGGAATAATTTTGAACGATGTTCCACTTTCTTATGTTTTTGCACCAACACATGTGTCGGGCAACCCCAAATCTGGAAATGACGTAAATTAGTTTTACGTACTGTCCATAACTCATAAGGTGCTTCTAAAACACTCTTTGAGGGAAGTTATTCAAAATGTAATCTGTAGTCTCTAATGCATACCCCCAGAACGAGTTAGGCAACTGAGCATAACTCATCATGGATCGAACCATCTCTAACAAGGTTCTATTTCTCCGTTCAAATACACCATTTTGCTGAGGCGTTCCTATTGCAGGGAGTTGTGATTGAATCCTTGTTTTATCATATAGTCCTGCAATTTCAAGTCCAAATACTTCCCACCTCGATTTGATCGAAGTTTCATAATAGATTTACATAATTGGTTCTCAACCTCGGTCTTAAATTCCATGATCTTTTCAAGAGCTTCAGACATAAAATGAATTAGGTAAATGTAAACGTACCTTGAATAATCATCTATAAAGCTACTGAAATATTCATAACTTTCCCGTGCTTTAACACTCGTTAGTCCACAGAGGTCCGAATGCACGAGCTCTAAGTTTCTTTAGCTCGAAGACCTTTTCCAGAAAAAGATCTTTTTGTCATTTTTTCTCCAAGACATGACTCACATGGCGGTAAAGAGACATCTTCTAACTTGTTTTGAAGTCAACTTTTTGTCAGTCTGATACCAATTTTTGGAATATAAAGAACACATGTATAGGGGAAGCAAGGATTGATAACGTTCTAATTACATATAAACAAGAATAAGCATGCATAAAGGTTAGAAATTACAACCTTTGTAGAATTCACAACAATATTCCTCTCCCGAGCTCAATTGACACCACCAACGGCAAATCCTTGCTATTCTTCGATTGAAGAACATGGTTGTGGGACCGTTTTGTTAGTGAAGACAAGGGAAAAGCTTTTTAGTAAAAGGGGAGTAAAGAGATTTTAGAGGAAGAGCTTAGGTTAAAGGTCAACGAAGCATTAGATTTTACAAATTTCAAAAATCAAACTATTTATAGAAAGAATACATGCAAAATCCTATCTTGAATGTCTTCCACCTCAAACTCCACTAGCATGTAAACTTTAGGTCTCAAGCATTGGAAGTGCCATGATGCATTATTTTATGATGTGAAATTATGGAGGAAATGTGGTGATGGAATTGTATTGAGCACTCAAGTTTTCTCAGTGGAATCCAAGTGTAAACCCCACTGAGTTCCTGGTAAGTCCAGGGTCGAACTCAGGGACTAGTGAAAACAGGTTGCGGTGGTAATTTTTAGAAAAATTTGCGGTAACCGGTAACTCAATTAATTGTTGGTTTGTTTGTTGATTGCAATGATGAAAAATAAACAAATGCGGCGAATTTTGAGAAAAGTCTGATTGTGTGATAGATGCACTGAGTATGCGGATGAACAGGTTGAGAAGGTCTCTAGCTAGCGTTACTTGGGAATGCGTCAGACTATGTAATCATGCTACAACCATGCACAGCATGTCATTTTCCAATACAAATGCAATGCTCCTAAGTCTAGGACGCATGTGTTGAATGAAAAATTTCCCATAGAGCTTATTCCTAAATCTCTACTCTTTTCCTATGCGATGATGCAAAATGCACAAAGGCAAGGTGACCGCACACAATCATATCCTATCTCTAGGATGCATGCGATGTGTTAATAGAAAAAAGTGCTTATTCCTAAGCTCCTATCTCTTGATTATGTATTCTAATCTGACTCTCCCGAGCATAGATTCTGATCTAACCTTCCCAATCCTAGATCCTATCCTTAGACTACCCTCCCGAGTATTTCTAATGAACGAATGAAGAATACATAATACAAGATAATTGCATAGAATGAAGATCCCCAGTTAAGCAAGCTAAGTGCTTCTCAACCCATTCAACAGATTTAGCTACTCATGCGTACATAACAAAGAGTGAACAGATATAGAGAAGTAAATTCCATTTTTATAAATGAGTTTGAATACAAAATAACAATGGAAGTTAAAGGTAGAGAGCCTGGTAGCAATCCCTTGCTGCCCAAAGCTTTTACACTAGCAACTCTATTCGGTTTAGAAGATATTCTTGCTTCCGCAAGAGTCGGCTCTCTCTCTGATCTTGAAGCTTCCAATGCTCTCCCAACCTTACCGAAACGATCTGTCGGCACAACCTCCTTCTCTCGCGTCCGCCTTAAAATAAAAGAAAATCTAAGAACAAGGCTAAATTATGAACAAAACTTGTGAACTCGTAAACAGTTGAACTGGGGAACCCCTTATCTGAAGGATGCCTTCGGTATTTATAGAACTTCCTAGGTGAAAGGAGGCTTCTCTCTCATGGTTGCACAGATGGGACGGCTTTAACTCCCTGACTGATGCACCGAATATTTTTCACCGAAAAGCTGAATGTACTTGTTATCGTTAGCGGCTGTCAACTTAATTCGGATTCGACTGTCATTAGCTTTTTGTCCCATCGTGATTAATTATGCCTTTCACCCAGATGCGCCCACAATGTTGCGCCGACCAAGTTACAGCAATTCTTCTTGAGCAAATGTTTGCAAACACAATCACTGCAAAGCCTTGCGGTAATGCTGCGCTCAACAATTGATTTCCTGTGATCGCTATTTCTGCTTTGCGTCAACACATATTTTTCATGAAAATATAAAAATCCACTGTTTCTGATGAATGCATGCGACCGCAATATTATGAATTTGATTCTTTTTGGACGCAATCTAACATATTTTATCAACGCAAAGCCAACATTGTTTAAGAACTTAGCACTCTCATAACGTGCATTTCTGCCCGTTATCATGCCACTTCAAAGTCCACTTAGTTAGTGGGAAAATCCAACAATTGGATTTTTCCACTAACTATTTTTTTACTAAAAGAAATAAAATACAAATTTTCAAATTTAGAAATTATTTAATTAAAAAAAATCAACTAAATAAAATAAAATAAATTTAATATCATATATTAAATTGTCTTTGACACCTAGCTATGATTAATCATATTAATCAAGTTTCAAAAAACACTTTCATGCTAATGATCAAGTATAGTCTAAAAAATAATTAATTAATAAATTAATGATTTAATTGTAAATTATATCTCATATAAAATACAATTTTTCCTAAAATCCAAATTTGAACATTTCAAATTCTTACTTCACCTAGTTCTTCAATGTTCGTATTGAGCTAGCATGGAGACTAGATGGACCTATAGATCATGGAGTCCGATGGACCTATGATCCGAGACTAACCGATCAAACACTTGAACCTAGTTAATCAACATTTGTTAACTAACAGGAATGTCCACTATAACCTGTAGTTGCACTCCCCTCATTATAGATATATTATGTGTCCATTTGATATAACTGTCATCAATAAGTTGATCCTTCACTGGTTGTTCGTAACCTCAACAAGGTCAAATACCAAAATACCCCTGAGTTACATATTTTCTCCCAAAGTACCAATATCCTTTTGATGAACAATTGATTTAGGATCATAATCACTTAATTCATTCCCTCTCAAGCCAATGAGAGGATGGGACCCCTTGTTCAAGACTCGGGATCAATCCTTAAGATAACAACCTTTCTACTATACATAAAATGGGTAGGAGTGAATTCCATCTTGCAAATTCTATGTCCCCAGCTATCTACTCGGTCTTATCCCTGAAATGGGAGGCATACGGAGCAGCAACGTTGAGCTTACCCTCACCTATGCAGATCAAGGGACAATCGTAAATAAACCGGAGTGCATAGGAAACACATGATTCAGATCAAGTTGTCCAGGACATCAAGAAGTGAAATTAATCAGTGTTAACAGTAAACGGTGTTAATATGTAATAGTGATTATTTTCTGGTCTGTCCTACAAAATCTCATTCTATAGAACACCCCCGCTCACATGTAACTACATAGACAAACTAATCACATCATTTATGAAACTTTACAACATTTGTAATAATCATAAAGTGGGTCGCATTCAATAGTATCCCCATAAATAGGTACCCAAACGAATCTAACTACTATAGACTGTTTAGGCTATTTGACTCGAACTTGATCATGTTTATGTCTCCACATAAAGTCCAAGTATTCATGACAATAGCCAAGGGAGTTTATTGGATTTAGAGTTATTAAACAATCAACAACACTTGTCTATATTTACTATTTACAAAACTATGAGTTTTAGGACATACAACCCAACAAAATCATCATTTAAACACATTAAACCCCAAAATGTTCCCAAGCTAAGCAGAGTAAGATGACACATTTCAAGTGTTATCAATATTTAATAAGGTCATTGCACTGGATAGCATTTTTAAGGCTAATAAGTATATAACGTTTAAATTATGGCAAATGTAGAAAAATCAATAAGTGATTGACTCCATTATTGATAGACTTCCATCAGTGATATAGTCTATCACTTATAGACTTTGAGAGCTGAATCTAAATTTTGCAATATTTGAATTTATTCATTTATTTATTTGTATTGTGCAATATCTATTAATACTTTAGGTCTGATTCTTATGGTCACAAATTCCCCTATTTGGTGTGTGTGTGTGTGTAGTCAAATATTGAAAACTAAAAACATACGTAACTTTTAAAACATTGTTTAAAAAAAACTAAGGATATAAGTTTTTATTCTAGACTATGTAAATAGCATAATGAAATCTCAGAGAAAACAAGCATAAATTTTGAATGACAAGATTACAAATAAATTTTATACGTGTATTAATTTTTACCCTAAAGAATCTTGAGGTGCATTGGTAACAATTACACAACTTCAAGGATGGTTTGCAGATTTTTCTAAATCACAAACGTTTTATGATGAATATGTATAACTTCTGATTAAAAGATGTTGTTGGGTTTTATGTTCTAAAACTCGTGCTTTGTAAACAATCAACTCATTATGTAAATCGATAAAGTTATTATTGAATATATGAATTGGTCATTTCGTTTTAGAAATAAATCCAATAAACTAAAAGATCTATAACTATTATATGAGTACTTGAACTTTATGTGAAGACATAAGAGTAGATCAGGTTCGAGTAAAAAGTCAAAATGATCTATAGTATACGAATAAGGTTGGGTGCCTTATTCTGGTAACACTATCAGATGCGGCCCACTCTGTAGTTGTTACAAAGTGTTGTAAAGTGCTACAAACGAAGTGATTCTGATTCGTTCATGTGGTGACATGAGAAGTAGGGGCGTCTTATGGAATGAGTCTTCCTAGGATCAGACGAAGAAATAAGTCACTCTTACTTTATAACGTTGTTTACCATTTAAGACTGACTATTTCGTAACGATAACCTAAGTAACTTGACCTTAATCCCGAGCTAACTATGAACTCCTGTTTATTTGGGATTATTCTTAGATTTACATGGGTGAGGGTTGGCTCAATAGCGTCGGCTCAATGAGCCCCCCATTTTAGGGGTATGACATGGTAGATAGCTAGGGAGATTGGGTGTAAGACAAAATTCACTCCTACCTGATTTTAGGGATAGTAGAGAGGATGTTCCCTTATCTGCTAACTCCGGGTCTTGAACAAGGGGCCTCACCTTCTCATTGGTTCGAGAGGGACTCTGTTTGATGATTGGATCATAAATCAATTGTTCATTAGAGAATCAATGGGACTTATGGAACAAGAGGTAATCTCGGGGTAAAATAGCCTTTTGACCTACCCATTATTACGAACAACTTGTGAAGGATTAACTTACTAATTATTGTTATATCGAGTGGGCACAATGTATCTAAAGTGAGGGGAATGAAACTATTGAGTTTTAATGGAGTGATCCGGTAGTTAACGAATGACAGTTAATTCGGTTAAAGAGTTTAGCCAATTAAATTCGGATCGTTGGAGCCCATGATCTGTAGGTCCACGAGGTCCCCTTCTAGCTCGTAAATGGATTAACATTACAGTAGCGTGATAAGTTAATTTGGAACGTTCAAATTAGAATTAAGGAAATTAGTAATGATATGTGATATAACTACACGTTTAATTTTGGAGTTAAACATAATTGGAGAATCGATTAATATCTAAATATGATTTAAATATTAATTTAATGAATAGTGATATATGGTGGAATTGGTGACAAATTAATTTAATATTTGATATTAAATTAATAGAATTAATTACATTACTTGATTAATTATTAATAATTAATTTTATTAGAAAAATTAATTATTGAATTAGTTTTTATAAAATTAATAACATTTCAATTTTAATTATAGAAATAAAATTGGAAAAAGATTTTGATTTTTCAAATCAATTTCAAAATCAAAAAGTGAAATTGAAAATTGGGAAAATTCCCGATGTGATATTTTCCCACTTTCAAGCAAGAAGGTTCTACTTTCTTACACATAATTCCACCACCAAATACAAGGGATTGCTAGTATCACTTGAGGTGATCAGTTTTTCATGAGAATCATGTAATAAAACAACTCTTAATTGAGTGGAAAAGATGATGCAATTGTGGAATTGCTGAGTTTTTGAAGGTTGAAGATATTCTTCAACAAGCTGAAAAGCCAGAAAACCACTCCTCCAATTCCCTAAGTTCAAACTTGTTTTGAATCTCACGACTCAATCTAAGGCTTCTATAGAATAGTAGGGAAGTTCTAGTGGTGGTCCACGACAAGATTTGGAGAAGATTGCAGCTGAATTTCGAGTTTGAAGAGGATCTTCAAAGGTATGTTATGAAACCCTCTTGATACCCCATGAACATGCATAATTTTGATGTAAAAATTAATGAATTAGAATACTTAATGATCCTATTTTCTTCCGCTCCATGTTTCTATATTCCAACAGATGCAAATTAACAAGTTGAGTTTTTGACAAATTTAGAATGAAAAGGTAGTTTGGTAACAAAAACACCAATATGACAATTGTATTTTCCATGTTTAAACCATCCTCTCTCTCTCTACCATCTTATTTAAGTTCCTCCCCTCGACACCATAACACATCCCTTATTTACCCAAAATCTAAAAAACTTGAAGTATCCTCCACTTATTATTTTGCATTCCAGTTTTTCATTTCTGTTCAATGGCATTTCAACATGATACTTTATTCTTCACATTCTTCTTCCTCCTTGCCATGTCTTCTCCATCCACGCTCATGGCAACTTCTAGAATCATGCTCGATTCAGTACAAGCTCCAGTAACTTTGGAAGCTACAGTTCCTATTTTTATAGAATCTATTGTTGAGGTACCTGAGTCATCAATATCCCTTCCTCCAAGCTCTCATGAGTTTACTACATTTAATCCTAATGGAATGGGTGCAACGACACCAACCTCTGCCTCAATGATCCTTACTTGCATGCCTAAGGGGCCGGTCCCATGGTCTGCTCCAAATCCAAAACACAATGCTATTTTGCCATCAAGCATATGCGCAACCACAGCATGAAAAATAACACATTATTAATTGATACAGTAATCTGTAATTGTTTTTTCGATACTTGTATCAACCCCATTTATTAAAAGTTTTTATGTACAAGTCTTTTTCTTTTGGTATAAAAAACCCAATACTTGTATCAATTAATTGTTTTGTATTATATGTTTATGCAAATAAAAAGATAGTTGAAATAAAGGTAGATTCAATATAATTAATTAAAAAAAAAGGAGAAAATAGTACATAAAAATATATATAAACAACAAACAATGAAAATTCGTATCAATGTTATACTTTAAGTATATTATTTTTAAAAAAATGCCTCATACTTGGTATATTAACAAATTGAGATAGAACGAAAAAAAAAAAAACATTATTGATATACTTTTCTTCCTCTCTAAATCTAGTTTATCAATCAACCAATATGTAACTTACATTTACATCAAAATCATTTCAAAATTTCAAAAATAGAACGAATTAGCCGATATACTTTACATTTGACATATTAGTTGACATAGCTAATGTACTTTAGATATAACACTATCAATATTATATTAAATTTTTTTTCAATACATAAAAAAAACTAAAGTAGGCAATCGAAATCTAGACTATCATCAACACACTTTAATTTTTCCTACTCGACGATTAACACGTGATTGCATATCACATTTGATATATGTCAATCTATAGCCTAATAATGAATAGGAAGGCTGATCAAGCCATATATAGACTCAAAGTATGGGAAGTTATAATGCATTCAAGAACCATGAGAATTCAACAAGTAAATAAGAAAATATAAGTTTCCCTAACAAAATCAAAATTAATTTCGAAGAATTAAAAGCGGTTTTAGAATGATCTTGAAAATTGTACATGTGATTTCGATTATATAACAGGCAATAAATGATGTGAAGGGTTATCATATTATATATTTTAAAGAAAAGCCTTCAACCATTAGGATTAGCGGTTATTATACTAATCTCTCTAAAAATCCATGTTTTTAGAAGTAATATTATTTTAATATCTAATGAAAAAATTGGATAGGTGGAAAAATTTTGACATCAATTGATGTGAATGTCCTAAACTCCCAGTTCGTAAATATTGTTAACATATTCTATTGATCAATAAAAGTATTATTGATTATTTTTTAAATAAATTGTTATTGATTTTTTCTTCTATTATAAAAATTCAATAAAGAAATCCATGGCTATAATATGAATACTTTAACTTTATATGGCGACATAAAAGAGGTTCAAGTTTTAGTATATAGCCAAAATGGTCTATAAGTATATGGATGAGATTGGGTAGTTTAAAACATTTATATGTTGATTTAAATATTAAAATTACATGAACAAGATTCATGTCTAATTAGATGATTGATTAATTTAATATTTGATATTAAATTATAATTTAATTAATTAATTAAATTAGTTTAATTAATTATTTAAATAAATAAAACATTATTTCATTTATTAAAATTCAAATTCAGATTTGAATTTCCAATATATATATATATATATATATATATATTTAATTTTACTGAAAATTAAATGGAAATTAAAAATATTGAAAAAATCGAAAAAGGTAAATTCCAATCAAAGTGCTTCATTTGGAGTTGCTTGGAGTGGAATTTTCCAAGTTTTTCCTTCATTTGGAGTGGTTTCACCCAAATCAGCCGCATTTCTCACTTTCTTAGTGTTGATTGAAGTGTCAATTAGCAGGTGAGTAAGTGTTTGCATGAATAGAGTTGATAAATAAGCTGAATTCCAGCTTTGATGAATTCATGTTGCTGAAAAACTTGAAACCCTCTATCCATCAATCAAACCCTGTCCAACTCTTCACAAAATTAGCTCCAATTCTGAGTTCTACTTCTTAAATCCAAGTTAGAGGATAGTAGAGAAGCACTTTGTGGTGGTCCATTGAAGTTTTGGAGTTTAATTTCATGGAGAAAAGTAAGCATCAAAGGTAATTATATTCTTGAAACCTACTTTAGCAGAAAACTGTTTTGCATGCTTTTAAAACTCAAATTAAATGTAATTAGAGTACTTATTGATTATGATTTCTTCGGTTGCATGTTAGTTTACTCTATCAATTGGTATAAATGCATGATTTAAGCACTCAATTAATGTTAATTTGAGTTTGGTGGGTAAATTTCTATAATTGCATGTTTGGTTGACTAATATGGTAAAAATTCAATTTTGGCATTAGAGTTCTCTTTAACTATAAAGTTTAATTTCTAGTTGGCTCTTGTCTGATGAGCTTAAATGTGTGCTCTAAAGTCTATAATTTTATTAGAGTCAATAGAGTCCAAATTAGGCTGTAATTGAAGAGAACAGCAAGCGAGGTCGAGCTGCAGTTTTCAGAATTCGAGCTTCTGCCCGATAGCATCGAGACGCCGTTCATCAAGCGTTGCAACGCTGTTCATCATTTTTCGGAAGCATTGCAACATTGGGATGCAACATCACGATGTTGTTCATCCCAGTCTAGAAAGATGCGCTGGCAGAGCCTAAAAGCCTACGTCGTAATTAAGACTCGAGTATGGTCAAAAGAAAATTTATAACATCATCGAACTACTCGTTGTACAACTAAAACGTAGCCACAATGGTAAGTTTGAGTTGATCCGCAGAGAAGCGCGATTAGTTTCATTGAGTTAATTTTCAAACTAGAGCAATAAATGGGGGTTTAGGTGTGGAAGAGATAATATGTGCAAAACTAAAATAAAAGTGTAAATGTAATTTAGGATAGGAGTCTATCTAATTTCTAGAGCAAGAGAGAGTTCCTATGTAATTTCTTTCACCAGGCACCAATTATTTACACTCATTCTGTCAATCCTTCAACCTATTAGAAAATCTGATAGCCCAATTAGCCAAATTCGATATTAAACCAAATCAGCCCTAATTCAATTTATAACTCTTCCTTCTTAGCGACATCCAAGTTAAAATTAAAAAGCATTAACAAAGGGTTCAATTGTTGAGACATACAACAAGCCAGAAAGCCTTATTTTGTAGCATGATTTATTTGGAAAGATTATACTAGGACATACATGAGTTTGGCTAGAAAAAGTCTAGACCCTAAATATGTGATCCTAATACGGGCAACTAAATCAATCAATAACGCATAAGCTAGAATGATTTTGCAAACAAGAATTTCAACAAAATAATTTCTCAAGAGAATTTATCAAAACTCCATTAAGATTAAAACAAATCCATCCAAGGAATTCACAAGATTGCAGTTAAATTAATTAAAAAACCTTCAAGAAATTAAACACAGGGCTCTTGCTGAAAGAAACTAGATAGAATTTACCTCTCAAATCATAGATAAATCTGAGATACACATTCGTTCCATTGATTACAACCAAAAATTAAAAGCAAAAACTACGCTAAAGAAACCAAAAGTTGAAGGGAATGGATGAAGGAACGAGTTTTAATTTCACCTAAAGACGAACGGGAGTATTTATAGGAAAGATCGCAACGTCCAATGCTGAAAACTACATTGCAACGCTCACTTGCACGTGCGCTTACTGTGTCAATCCGTCAAAGGTCGTAGCGTCGCGATGTTGTAAAGCAGTGTTGCAACGCTGCACATTTTGCCTTAGAGCGTTGCAACACTGTGACATTGCAGTGGTAGTTTCGTAATTTACACTGTTTTGGAGCCTGACAGCTCAAATCACCTTGAAATTGCATCAAATCTGTCCCGTTTGACTATGATTTCTTGGTTCTACCTCCTCGGTTCATGATATCTAAAAAATAAGACAATAAACACATAAAATCCATTAACGAGCCTAAATTAAGCTAAGAATAATAGCTCTTTTTGAGAGCTAACAAACATTCCCAACTTAATTCTTGCTCGTCCTGAGCAAGGCAGACCAAAATATAGGCATGAAACTTATGATAAATGAGCGACTTGGATCTCAAGGCTAAAGATAACAAACTCTTCTCAAAGAAAGGGTCATTCAAATGCATGCACTTAATCAAGAAATTTAAATTAATTATATGTCCCCCACGTGTGTGTGTGCTTGGCCAATCGTATATAGGTCTCTACTAGCCCGGGAATGTTCTATTCAGCCCTCGACTCATTTTTCCCTACTCTGGTTCAGAGGATCAAGCATTAAGCTCCCTAGACTCAAAGTGGCAATGAAACACTTAAGGGAACTAACCCCCTTCTTTTGCTATTTATTTCACTTTCATACACACGAAAGAGGAAACCTTATCTAGACGCCTTCATTTTGGCTTGCCCACACAGGTGTCATGTGAATCATCCAACTACAAGCAATATCTCCTACAAGGTTCGAAAGCTTACTCATTCGTCGAGGTACTTTAGCTCACAGAGAAACTACGGTTGTCATAATCGCCCCAGGTTAATCATAACCAAAGAAAGAGGAGTAATCCCCTTCAAAAATATTATACAAACTGTATTTTACTCTACAACATGCTTGCCCTTTATTTAGCATACAACAGGCTTTTACTTTACAACACAACAGTTTGGAGAAAACCTAAGCATGCATTACTGAGTTGAGCTTCAGTTGCTTAACAACCCTTACCTAGACCTTTTGGCGTGACAACAAGCATATGGACCAAATAATCCAATCTTAAGCATTCAAAACCTTAAATAAGAGGGTTATGTGCTCAATATATGTAAGGGAATCAAGAAAAAATTTTAAATTTAGCCCAAAATCATGCATACATTATGTGAACCCTTAACAGATCGAAGAGAGAGTTATCTAAATCCTACCACAGAAAGTCATCATCACAATACATGTATCATAAAAATCATATCAATAGTTCAACCACAAAGTCCGAGCTCAGGTGCTCAAGGACTTGCTAGACATGCATATATAACTACCACCCCCAACTTTAATACGATACATTGTCTCTAATGTATCTCTAATTTAAGCCCAATGAAAATAAAGACAAGGGAACAAAAAACCTCCCCTGAAAACTTAGTTGGGGTTGGTGGTGGTCGTAGGCTCACCTCAGAAAGATGCTCCTCTCCTCTAGGTCATCCCTATAAAACAAAAACAAAAAGAAACCTAATCTAGATAACAAATAAAGAAAGTAGTAAATTTTGTTACCTGGCTCCCTCTAGGAAGAGCAAATTTTTAACGTCGATTGCTTGATGTGAACTATCCCCTATCAAGGCACAATGAAATTCTCGTACTTCTCTGGTCCCCTCTTGGATGATGTGATATAGCCCGGTAAGCCTATAAGGCTTTTCATCTTTTAAAGAGAGACAAACAGGTCGAATTTGGGATTGTATTTATAAAAGGAAATAAAATAAAAGGCACTGGGACTCACTCTATAGAAAATAAATACTCTAACTCAACTTACTCAAAAACACTTGAGAATAAGAAGAAAAAAACTAAAAAATATACGATATAGGAGACGACAGAAAAGGGCGAGTTTTTTTAACCTCTAACTCTATCACCTGGAAATCGACAGGTTTAGGGTCAGGGTCTCCATAGTCCTCCCAAACTGATTTTAAACATGGCATACTATCCTCCAACTCATCCTCGGTGCTGACATAGATTACTTCATCGCCGCAAGCCTTGGTGATGTCAAAAGAAGTGTGTAGCAGGGGTTCGCATCATCTCTCAACTAAATCAAAAGATTGAGTGACTGAGTCTCTGAAACTCTGAAGGTCAGATCCAACCTCAGTCTAAGGACTAAAGCTCTCCTGGAGATCACGGATCTCTTGCTCAAAAGCAATGTTCTTAATAGTAAGTTTTCTAGTGACATCTTCTAATGATATACCTTAGTCGGCGGTGTGAGCATGCATTATCATGTCGAATGTGGCAGGGGATGAATCATAGTGGAACTGGTCCCATCTTAGGTTTCCATAGTCATAGAACTCCTCCCATGTGGGCCCTTAGAAATCATCGTCCATATAACTGGGATACCCTCCGATGGAGTAATCTTGTGGCATAGGGCTCCATTGCAAACTTGGGCATGCTTGCTCAGGGTGATCAGTCCTACGTGCTCACTGTTGCTGTGGGTTACCTATAACCGACTGAATAACCAAAGAAGTTAACTCAGCAAGTTTACCTTGAAGGTCACGAACCTCGTCGTTAAGCCAAAATGCTCGGTCCCCATCCTTCCTGATGATATATGTCCATGCTTAAAACATTGACACAGAAAGAAAAACAAATCAAAAGTAAAGGAATAATCTGACTAGAAATTTAACAAATGAAACATCAATGTCTTCCAGAAATTTAACAAACGAAACTTCAATGTCTTCTCTGTCAACGGCGCCATTTTTGGTAGAGCCCAACAGCCTACGTCGTGATTAAACCTTGAGTCTGGTCAAAAGAAAATTTATAATATCATCGATCTACTTCTATTACTACTAAAACGTAGCAATAGTGGTAAGTTTGAGTCGATCCGTAGAGAAGCGCGATTTGTTTCATTGAGTTAATTTTCAAACTAGAGCGTTAAATGGAGGTTTTGATATCTATCGCTTGTATTATAGAACAATTATATACAATATCTTTAAATATAAATGAAGCGTTCATTTTTGTAAAGGTATTCAAATTTGCTTTGCTACACTTGAAGACAACTTATATAAGTTAAGACTAACTAGAGAAAATTTTGTTTTAAATACTGAAATGTTTAGAACATTAGAAACTCAGAATAAAAAACAAAACGTTTCTTCCAACACCTATCTATGGCACCTAAGACTTGGTCGCATAAATCTCAATAAGATTGGGAGATTGGTCAAGAGTGGACTTTTAAGTAAGTTAGAAGACAACTCTTTACCTTCATGTGAATCCTGTCTTGAAGGAAAGATGACCAAGAGATCTTTTATTGGAAAAGGTCTCAGAGCCGAAGTACCCTTAGAGCTTGTACGTTCGGACCTTTGTGGACCAATGAATGTCAAGGCTTGAGGTGGGTATGAATATTTCATCAGTTTTATTGATGATTATTCAAGGTATGGTCATGTTTACCTACTTCATCACATGTCTGATTCTCTTGAAAAGTTCAAAGAATATAAGGCTGAAGTTGAGAATGAATTAGGTAAAACAATAAAGACACTTCGATCAGATCGAGGTGAAGAGTATATGAACATACGATTCCAAGACTATTTGATAGAAAACGGGATCCAATCACAACTCTTTGCACCTAGTACACCTCAGCAAATGGTGTATCAGAAAGAAGAAACCGAACCTTGTTAAATATGGTTCACTCTATGATGAGCTATGCTCAATTGCCTGATTCCTTTTGGGGATATGCACTTGAATCTGGTGTCCATATTTTCAACAACGTTCCCTCTAAAAGTGTTTCAGAAACACCTTATGATCTATGGAAAGGGGTAAAAGTAGTTTACGTCACTTTAGAATTTGGGGTTGCCCAGTACATGTGTTTGTACAAAATCCCAACAAATTGGAACATCGTTCAAAATTATGCCTATTTGTAGGTTATCCAAAGGAAACAAGGGGTGGTCTGTTTTATCATCCTCAAGAGAATAAGGTATTTGTATCGAAAAATGCCACATTCTTAGAGGAAGACCACATGAGAAATCATCAACCTCACAGCAAATTAGTATTGAATGAAATTTCCAAAGACGCTACAAATAAAGCTAGTTCATCTACTAAAGCAGTAGATAAAACTAGTACATCAGGTCAGACACATCCTTCTCAAGAGATGAGAATGCCTCGACGTAGTGGAAGGGTTATTCATCAGCCTGACCGTTACTTGGGTTTAACAGAAACACAAGTTGTCATACCTGATGACGGCATAGAGGACCCATCGACCTATAAACAGGCGATGAAAGATGTGGACCGTGATCAGTGGATCAAAGCCATGGACCTCGAAATGGAGTCTATGTACTTCAATTATGTCTGGAAACCCTTAGATCCACCAAATGATGTAAAACCAATTGATCGTAAGTGGATCTACAAGAGAAAACGAGACCGAGCCGGTAAAGTACGGACTTTTAAGCTCGACTTGTGGCAAAGGATTATACCCAGAGAGAGAGAGTGGATTATGATGAAACTTTCTCTCCCATTGCCATGCTTAAGTCGATTAGAATACTCTTATCCATTGCCACCTTTTATGACTATGAAATTTGGCAGATGGATGTCAAGACAACCTTTCTAAACGGCGATCTTGAAGAGAGTATCTATACGGCTCAACCAGAGGGGTTTATTGCACAGGGTCAAGAACAAAAGGTTTGTAAGCTTCAAAAATCCATTTATGGGTTGAAACAAGCTTGTAGATCATGGAATATAAGGTTTGATACTGTGATAAAATCTTATGGCTTTGAACAGAATGTTGATGAGCCTTGTGTTTACAAGAAGATCGTCAATTCTACTGTAGCGTTCTTAATTTTATATGTCGATGATATTCTACTCATTGGGAATGATGTAGCATATCTTACTAACGTCAAACAATGGTTAGATACACAATTCCAAATGAAAGATTTAGGAAATGCGCAGTATATTCTTGGGATCCAAATTGTTCGAAATCGCAAGAATAGGACACTAGCCATGTCTCAAACATCTTATATAGACAAAATGTTGTCTAGATATAAAATGCAGAATTCCAAAAAGAGTTTGTTACCTTTCAGACATGAAATTCATCTGTCAAAAGGACAATGTCCTAAGACACCTCAAGAAGTTGAGGATATGAGAAATATTTCCTATGCCTCCGTATTTGGAAGCCTGATGTATGCAATGTTATGTACTAGACCTGACATATGCTACTCAGTAGGTATCATCAGTAGATACCAGTCTAATCCTGGACCTGATCATTTGACTGCCATTAAGAACATGTTAAAGTATCTTAGGAGAAATAGAGACTGCATGCTCGTGTATAGTGCTAAGGATCTGATCCTTACTAGATACACTGACTCTGATTTCCAAACTAATAAAGATGCTAGAAAGTCTACATCTAGATCAGCGTTCACTCTTAACGGAGGAGAAATAGTGTGGAGAAGCGTAAAACAGGCCTATATAGCTGACTCCACAATGGAAGCTGAATACGTAGCTACTTGCGAAGCAACAAAAGAAGCAATATGGCTGAGGAAATTCTTGACAGATTTGGAAATTGTTCCAAATATGCATCTACCCATCACCTTGTATTGTGACAACAGCGGTGCAGTTGTAAATTCAAAAGAACCTCAAAGCCATAATTGGGGAAAGCACGTCGAACGCAAGTACCACCTTATTTGGGAAATCGTACACCGTGGTGACGTTGTAGTGACCCAGATACCTTCTGAGCAAGACATTGCTGATCCTTTTACAAAAACCTTCAAGGCTAAAGTTTTTTAGGGTCACCTACAGAGTTTAGGTCTACATTGTTTCTAAGCTAGGACAAGTGGGAGATTATGTTGGGCGTGAATGCCCTAGTTTATTGTATTCATATATTTATTGTACTCATATGTAATATTAATTTTTCACAGTTAAATTCAACATCGTTTGATCCTACTAGGAGTTTTAGTCCAAGTGAAAGTTTGTTGGATTTTATGTCCTAAAACTGGTAGTTTGTAATATCATATTCTTGTTCAATAAAGTTATTATTGAAAATATTTAGTAAATTGAGATTCTATATTCATGAATCCAATAAAATAAGGTTCTGAGGCTATTAAGTTTAAGTTTGAACTTTATGTAGTGAAATAAATGTGGATCAAGTTCAAATATATAGCCAAAATTGTCTAAAGTATATGAATAAGGTTGGGTGCCTTATTCTGAGGACACTATGGATGCGGCCCATTTTGTAGTTGGTACAAACGATGTGATCATAAACCGTTCATGTGGAGACATGAAAATGGGGGCATCCTATGTAAAGAGTTTACATAAGACTTAACCATGAAATAGTCACTTTTGACGTTCTAAATGACGTTTAATGTATAAAACTGACTATTACATTAATTGATGACCTAGGTAACTTAATCTTAATCCTGAGCTAACTATGAACTCCTATTCACTCGAAATTATCTTTAGATCTGCATAGGTGAGGGCAGCTCATTATCGGTGGCCCAATAAGCCTCCCATTTCAGGGGTAAGACCAGGTGGATAGCTGGGAACATAAGGTGCAAGACAGAACTCAGTTGTAAACCCCAAACTTAGGTTCCCTAGATAAGCATGTTTAGCCAAAGGGATGTCATATTACATATTTATTAAGTAGAAATTCATGTTGTTTATAGGGGTTATGAAGAAAGGGAAGGAAAATATATTAAATGAAGAAACTCAGTCATTAGTTTAACTGGAGGCACTAAGTGTGAGATGACGTGACGCATGGGCATGTTGCTTCGACACATGAGCGTGCGGTGTATGCTGGCCATTGCTCACTCGCTCGGCCACATGGGCGTGCTTGTTGCATGGGCTGTGCGCTTGACTGCATTGTAGGGCACCTCGACGCACGGCATGGCTGCTCGGCAGGGCGCTCACCGCATGGGCGTGGCCGCTCGACAGGGCGCTCAACGCATGGCCACTCGACACATGGCAGGGGCGTCTGGTCAAGGCTGCTCAACGCATTGCAAGGGCGCTTGCTGATGCTACTAGACGCATTACATGGGCGGTGGCTGAGGCTGCTCAACGCATGGGTGGGCATTTGGCCGAGGTTGCTCGACGCATGCCACCCTCCAGCCCTCGTGCCATCCCAATGCCTCACTTCCATTTTCCTTCCTTCACCAACGCATCCAACGCATCCATCATCCAACGTATCCAACGCATCCATCATCCAATACATCCAACGCATCCATCATCCAACACGCCCTTCCAATGCATTGGTCCCTTCCAACGCATCCCATACAAAATTCTATACTTAGCCAAATTTTTCCAAATTTTCCCCAAGCTAAACTTCCAAATTTCCTCTTTTCTTCAAATCTCCATTTTTTCCTCTACCATTCCACACTAGTTTCCACATCAACCTACTCATCACACTAGTCTTAGTAGGGAACATACTCAAGTAGAGAAATTAGGATTTGGGGTTCACAGCCTATATAAGATGTTTAAGACATGGCTAGCGTTCTGTTATTTCGGTTTCAAACAATTTGAATCACAAGAATATACTGCGCCTCTCCGAGATCTTTCATCTGAAATTGGGTTGCTAGCCAATTTTTAATCTTAGTTAGGTATCCTACATTATTCCCAATAAATAGCACATCATCTACAAAACTAGAAATGCTACAGCAGGGTTGATGATCTTTTTGTATACGCACGGTTCATCAACGTTATGTTCAAAGCCATAAGATTCGACCACAATATCAAATCTTATATTCAAAGATCAGGATGCGTGTTTCAATCCATAAATAGATCTCTTCAGTTTGCAAACCTTTTGCCCATGGCCTCTTTCAATGAACCCTTCTAGTAGGACCACATAAATACTCTCTTTAAGATCTCCATTTAGAAAGCCAGTCTTGACAGCCATTTGCCAAATTTAATAATTATAAAAAATGGCAATGGACAAGAGTATCCTGATTGATTTGATCATAGTAACAAGTGAGCAGGTTTTTTCATAGTCCACCCCCTCAACCTGGGTATAACCCTTTGCTACTAATTGGGCTTTATAGGTATGTACCTTCCCCGTGTGGTATCTTTTACAGTTGTAGATCTAGTTACAACCGATAGGTTTTACCTCAACAGGTTTATCTACAAGATCCCAGACTGAATTAAAGTACAAAGACTATATTTTTAGGCCCATGGCTTTGATCCACTGATGTCGATCAACATCGTCCATTTCCTATTTATATGTTAATGGATTCTCTAAGCCATCATCATGTATGTTGACTTCGGTTTCAATTAAACCCATATAGCAGTAAGGCTGTCTCACAACCCTCCTACTACATCGAGGCTCTCTCAACTCTTGAGTAGAATGTGATGGACCAGACATCCTTGATCTATCTACAACTCTTGTTGATGAGCAACGTTGATAAAAAAACTTTTGTTGATTAGTCTATAGCATTATTTGAAATCTCTTCCAATACTAGTTTATTGTGGGGTTTATGATCTTGAATGTGGTCTTCCTCTAGGAATGTGACATTTATCGATACAATTACCTTATCATCCTCAAGATCATAAAGCTGACCACCTCTTATTCCTTTAGGGTAACCTACAAACAGGAATAATTTTGAACGATGTTCCACTTACTTATGTTTTTGCACCAACACATGTGCCGGGCAACCCCAAATCTGGAAATGACGTAAACGAGTTTTACGTACTGTCCATAACTCATAAGGTGCTTATAAAACACTCTTTGAGGGAAGTTATTCAAAATGTAATCTGTAGTCTCTAATGCATACCCCCAGAACGAGTTAGGCAACTGAGCATAACTCATCATGGACCGAACCATCTCTAACAAGATTCTATTTCTCCGTTCAAATACACCATTTTGCTGAGGCGTTCCTAGTGCAGGGAGTTGTGATTGAATCCTGTGTTTTATCATATAGTCCTGCAATTTCAAGTCCAAATACTTCCCACCTAGATTTGATCGAAGTTTCATAATAGATTTACATAATTGGTTCTCAACCTCGGTCTTAAATTCCATGATCTTTTCAAGAGCTTCAGACATAAAATGAATTAGGTAAATGTAAACGTACCTTGAATAATCATCTATAAAGCTACTGAAATATTCATAACTTCCCCGTGCTTTAACACTCGTCAGTCCACAAAGGTCCGAATGCACGAGCTCTAAGTTTCTTTGGCTCGAAGACCTTTTCCAGAAAAAGATCTTTTTGTCATTTTTCCTCCAAGACATGACTCACATGGCGGTAAAGAGACATCTTCTAACTTGTTTTGAAGTCAACTTTTTGTCAGTCTGATACCAATTTTTGGAATATAAAGAACACATGTATAGGAGAAGCAAGGATTAATAACGTTCTAATTACATATAAACAAGAATAAGCATGCATAAAGGTTAGAAATTACAACCTTTTTAGAATTCACAACAATATTCCTCTCCCGAGCTCAATTGACACCACCAATGGCAAGGGAAAAGCTTTTGTTAGTGAAGACAAGGGAAAAGCTTTTTAGTAAAAGGAGAGTAAAGAGATTTTAGAGGAAGAGCTTAGGTTAAAGGTCAAAGAAGCATTAGATTTTACAAATTTCAAAAATCAAACTATTTATAGAAAGAATACATGGAAAATCCTATCTTGCATGTCTTCCACCTCAAACTCCACTAGCATGTAAACTTTAGGTCTCAAGCATTGGAAGTGCCATGATGCGTTATTTTATGATGTGAAATTATGGAGGAAATGTGGTGATGGAATTGCATTGAGCACTCAAGTTTTCTCAGTGGAATCCAAGTGTAAACCCCACTGAGTTCCTGGTAAGTCCAGGGTCGAACTCAGGGACTAGTGAAAACAGGTTGCGGTGGTAATTTTTAGAAAAATTTGCGGTAACCGGTAACTCAATTAATTGTTGGTTTGTTTGTTGATTGCAATGATGAAAAATAAACAAATGCGGCGGATTTTGAGAAAAGTCTGATTGTGTGATAGATGCACTGAGTATGCGGATGAACAGGTTGAGAAGGTCTCTAGCTAGCGTTTCTTGGGAATGCGTCAGACTATGTAATCATGCTACAACCATGCACAGCATGTCATTTTCCAATACAAATGCAATGCTCCTAAGTTTAGGACGCATGTGTTGAATGCAAAATTTCCCATAGAGCTTATTCCTAAATCTCTACTCTTTTCCTATGCGATGATGCAAAATGCACAAAGGCAAGGTGACCGCACACAATCATATCCTATGTCTAGGATCCATGCGATGCGTTAATAGCAAACAGTGCTTATTCCTAAGCTCCTATCTCTTGATTATGTATTCTAATCTGACTCTCCCGAGCATAGATTTTGATCTAACCTTCCCAAGCCTAGATCCTATCCTTAGACTACCCTCCCGAGTATTTCTAATGAACGAATGAAGCATACATAATACAAGATAATTGCATAGAATGAAGATCCCCAGTTAAGCTAGGTAAGTGCTTCTCAACCCATTCAACAGATTTAGCTACTCATGCGTACATAACAGAGAGTGAACAGATATAGAGAAGTAAATTCCATTTTTATAAATGAGTTTGAATACAAAATAACAATGGATGTTAAAGGTAGAGAGCCTGGTAGCAATCCCTTGCTGCCCAAAGCTTTTACACTAGCAACTCTATTCGGTTTAGAAGATATTCTTGCTTCCGCAGGAGTCGGCCCTCTCTCTGATCTTGAAGCTTCCAACGCTCTCCCAACCTTACCGAAACGATCTGTTGGCACAACCTCCTTCTCTCGCGTCCGCCTTAAAATAAAAGAAAATCTAAGAACAAGGCTAAATTATGAACAAAACTTGTGAACTCGTAAACAGTTGAACTGGGGAACCCCTTATCTGAAGGATGCCTTCGGTATTTATAGAACTTCCTAGGTGAAAGGAGGCTTCTCTCTCATGGTTGCACAGATGGGACGGCTTTAACTCCCTGACTGATGCACCGAATATTTTTCACCGAAAAGCTGAATGTACTTGTTATCGTTAGCGGCTGTCAACTTAATTCGGATTCGACTGTCATTAGCTTTTTGTCCCATCGTGATTAATTATGCCTTTCACCCAGATGCGCCCACCATGTTGCGCCGACCAAGTTACAACAATTCTTCTTGAGCAAATGTTTCAAACACAATCACCGCAAAGCCTTGCGGTAATGCTGCGCTCAACCAATGATTTCCTGTGATCGCTATTTCCGCTTTGCGTCAACACATATTCTGCATGAAAATATAAAAATCCACTGTTTCTGATGAATGCATGCGACCGCAATATTATGAATTTGATTCTTTTTGGACGCAATCTAACATATTTTATCAACGCAAAGCCAACATTGTTTAAGAACTTAGCACTCTCATAACGTGCATTTCTGCCCGTTATCATGCCACTTCAAAGTCCACTTAGTTAGTGGGAAAATCCAACAATTGGATTTTTCCACTAACTATTTTTTTGCTAAAAGAAATAAAATACAAATTTTCAAATTTAGAAATTATTTAATTAAAAAAATCAACTAAATAAAATGAAATAAATTTAATATCATATATTAAATTGTCTTTGACACCTAGCTATGATTAATCATATTAATCAAGTTTCAAAAAACACTTTCATGCTAATGATCAAGTATAGTCTAAAAAATAAATAATTAATAAATTAATGATTTAATTGTAAATTATATCTCATATAAAATACAATTTTTTCTAAAATCTGAATTTGAACATTTCAAATTCTTACTTCACCTAGTTCTTCAATGTTCGTATTGAGCTAGCATGGAGACTCGATGGACCTATAGATCATGGAGTCCGATGGACCTATGATCCAAGACTAACCGGTCAAACACTTGAACCTAGTTAATCAACATTCGTTAACTAACAGGACTGTCCACTATAACCTGTAGTTGCACTCCCCTCACTATAGATATATTATGTGTCCATTTGATATAACTGTCATCAATAAGTTGATCCTTCACTTGTTGTTCGTAACCTCAACAAGGTCAAATACCAAAATACCCCTAATTTACATATTTTCTCCCAAAGTACCAATATCCCTTTGATGAACAATTGATTTAGGATCATAATCACTTAATTCATTCCCTCTCAAGCCAATGAGAGGATGGGACCCCTTGTTCAAGACTCGGGATCAATCCTTAAGATAACAACCTTTCTACTATATATAAAATGGGTAGGAGTGAATTCCATCTTGCAAATTCTATGTCCTCAGCTATCTACTCGGTCTTATCCCTGAAATGGGAGGCATACGGAGCAGCAACGTTGAACTTAACCTCACCTATGTAGATCAAGGGACAATCGTAAATAAACCGGAGTGCATAGGAAACACATGATTCAGATCAAGTTGTCCAGGACATCAAGAAGTGAAATTAATCAGTGTTAACAGTAAACGGTGTTAATATGTAATAGTGATTATTTTGTGGTCTGTCCTACACAATCTCATTCTATAGAACACCCCCATTCACATGTAACTACATAGACAAACTAATCACATCATTTATGAAACTTTACAACATTTGTAATAATCATAAAGTGGGTCGCATTCAATAGTATCCCCATAAATAGGTACCCAAACGAATCTAACTACTATAGACTGTTTAGGCTATTTGACTCGAACTTGATCATATTTATGTCTCCACATAAAGTCCAAGTATTCATGACAATAGCCAAGGGATTTTATTGGATTTAGAGTTATTAAACAATCAGCAACACTTGTCTATATTTACTATTTACAAAACTATGAGTTTTAGGACATACAACCCAACAAAATAATCATTTAAACACATTAAACCCCAAAATGTTCCCAAGCTAAGCAGAGTAAGATGACACATTTCAAGTGTTATCAATATTTAATAAGGTCATTGCACTGGATAGCATTTTTAAGGCTAATAAGGAAGTATATAACGTTTAAATTATGGCAAATGTAGAAAAATCAATAAGTGATTGACTCCATTATTGATAGACTTCCATCAGTGATATAGTCTATCACTTATAGACTTTGAGAGCTGAATCTAAATTTTGCAATATTTGAATTTATTCATTTATTTATTTGTATTGTGCAATATCTATTAATACTTTAGGTCTGATTCTTATGGTCACAAATTCCCCTATTTGGTGTGTGTGTGTGTAAGTCAAATATATAAAACTAAAAACATACGTAACTTTTAAAACATTGTTTAAAAAAAACTAAGGATATAAGTTTTTATTCTAGACTATGTAAATAGCATAATGAAATCTCAGAGAAAACAAGCATAAATTTTGAATGACAATATTACAAATAAACTTTATACGTGTATTAATTTTTACCCTAAAGAATCTTGAGGTGAATTTGTAACAATTACACAACTTCAAGGATGGTTTGCAGATTTTTCTAAATCACAAACGTTTTATGATGAATATGTATAACTTCTGATTAAAAGATGTTGTTGGGTTTTATGTTCTAAAACTCGTGCTTTGTAAACAATCAACTCATTATGTAAATCGATAAAGTTATTATTGAATATATGAATTGGTCATTTCGTTTTAGAAATAAATCCAATAAACTAAAAGATCTATAACTATTATATGAGTACTTGAACTTTATGTGAAGACATAAGAGTAGATCAGGTTCGAGTAAAAAGTCAAAATGATCTATAGTATACGAATAAGGTTGGGTGCCTTATTCTGGTAACACTATCAGATGCGGCCCACTCTGTAGTTGTTACAAAGTGTTGTAAAGTGCTACAAACGAAGTGATTCTGATTCGTTCATGTGGTGACATGAGAAGTAGGGGCGTCTTATGGAATGAGTCTTCCTAGGATCAGACGAAGAAATAAGTCACTCTTACTTTATAACGTTGTTTACCATTTAAGACTGACTATTTCGTAACGATAACCTAAGTAACTTGACCTTAATCCCGAGCTAACTATGAACTCCTGTTTATTTGGGATTATTCTTAGATTTACATGGGTGAGGGTTGGCTCAATAGCGTCGGCTCAATGAGCCCCCCATTTTAGGGGTATGACGTGGTAGATAGCTAGGGAGATTGGGTGCAAGACAAAATTCACTCCTACCTGATTTTAGGGATAGTAGAGAGGATGTTCCCTTATCTGCTAACTCCGGGTCTTGAACAAGGGGTCTCACCTTCTCATTGGTTCGAGAGGGACTCGGTTTGATGATTGAATCACAAATCAATTGTTCATTAGAGAATCAATGGGACTTAAGGAACAAGAGGTAATCTCGGGGCAAAATAGCCTTTTGACCTACCCATTATTACGAACAACTTGTGAAGGATTAACTTACTAATTATTGTTATATCGAGTGGGCACAATGTATCTAAAGTGAGGGGAATGAAACTATTGGGTTTTAATGGAGTGATCTGGTAGTTAACGAATGACAGTTAATTCGGTTAAAGAGTTTAGCCAATTAAACTCGGATCGTTGGAGCCCATGATCTGTAGGTCCACGAGGTCCCCTTCTAGCTCGTAAATGGATTAACATTACAGTAGCGTGATAAGTTAATTTGGAACGTTCAAATTAGAATTAAGGGAATTAGTAATGATATGTGATATAACTACACGTTTAATTTTGGAGTTAAACATAATTGGAGAATCGATTAATATCTAAATATGATTTAAATATTAATATAATGAATAGTGATATATGGTGGAATTGGTGACAAATTAATTTAATATTTGATATTAAATTAATAGAATTAATTACATTACTTGATTAATTATTAATAATTAATTTTATTAGAAAAATTAATTATTGAATTAGTTTTTATAAAATTAATAACATTTGAATTTTAATTATAGAAATAAAATTGGAAAAAGATTTTGATTTTTCAAATCAATTTCAAAATCAAAAAGTGAAATTGAAGATTGGGAAAATTCTCAATGTGAGATTTTCCCACTTTCAAGCAAGAAGGTTCTACTTTCTTACACATAATTCCACCACCAAATACAAGGGATTGCTAGTATCACTTGAGGTGATCAGTTTTTCATGAGAATCATGTAATAAAACAACTCTTAATTGAGTGGAAAAGATGATGCAATTGTGAAATTGCTGAGTTTTTGAAGGTTGAAGATATTCTTCAACAAGCTGAAAAACCAGAAAACCACTCTTCCAATTCCCTAAATTCAAACTTGTTTTGAGTCTCACGACTCAATCTAAGGCTTCTATAGAATAGTAGGGAAGTTCTAGTGGTGGTCCACGACAAGAATTGGAGAAGATTGCAGCTGAATTTCGAGTTTGAAGAGGATCTTCAAAGGTATGTTATGAAACCCTCTTGATACCCCATGAACATGCATAATTTTGATGTCAAAATTAATGAATTAGAATGCTTAATGATCTTATTTTCTTCCGCTCCATGTTTCTATATTCCAACAGATGCAAATTAACAAGTTGAGTTTTTGACAAATTTAGAATGAAAAGGTAGTTTGGTAACAAAAACACCAATATGACAATTGTATTTTCCATGTTTAAACCATCCTCTCTCTCTCTACCATCTTATTTAAGTTCCTCCCCACGACACCATAACACATCCCTTATTTACCCAAAATCTAAAAAACTTGAAGTATCCTCCACTTATTATTTTGCATTCCAGTTTTTCATTTCTGTTCAATGGCATTTCAACATGATACTTTATTCTTCACATTCTTCTTCCTCCTTGCCATGTCTTCTCCATCCACGCTCATGGCAGCTTCTAGAATCATGCTCGATTCAGTACAAGCTCCAGTAACTTTGGAAGCTACAGTTCCTATTTTTAGAGAATCTATTGTTGAGGTACCTGAGTCATCAATATCCCTTCCTCCAAGCTCTCATGAGTTTACTACATTTAATCCTAATGGAATGGGTGCAATGGCACCAACCCCTGCCTCAATGATCCTTACTTGCATGCCGTAAGGGCCCGTCCCATGGTCTGCTACCAAATCCCAAAACACATTGCTATTTTGCATCAAGCATATACGCAACCACAGCATAAAAATAACACAATATAATTGAACAGTAATCTGAATTCATTTTATCGATAATTGTATCAACCCCATTTATTAAAAGTTTTTATGTACAAGTC
>NW_028325986.1:0-27945 GCF_027475165.1 Benincasa hispida | reverse complement strand
ATACCAAATAATGAATGATTACATAAACGATATTAAGAAATTAAGGATAATCTTCAGACCCTGTTTTTTTATCTAAGAAATCATGTTCGATATATTTGTATGAAATAATTTATATCTATTTGTTTACACTTTTTGCAATTTTTTTAGTACAACAAATATGAGGGATGGAGATCTGAAGGTGTAACGACCGGTTCCTTACATATTATGGTCCAACCGCTACGACATGCATACTTAGACTTTTCTATCATGAGATAGTTTTGGCAAAAATCTCAAAAGAACATATCTAAGATTTTATTAATTAAGTAGAAAACTATATAAAAAGTTTATTTTACAAAACACCAGGATCCATAAAACATTAGCGTAGTGATACAAAAATGTATATGCCTATAATAGTGAGTTTGATGGTTGGCCATTTGAGCGACATCCAGTTCTGCCACTATGCTGTGTCCTTACCTAGAAAGTCTGTAAAAATAGGATGAGTATATAATATACCCAGTAAGTATTTCTCACATAGGGTAGTGACCAAATGCACAATCACATGCAACATGTCCTGAAAACGTATGATTGGGACTGAAAACATATAATAACATGTGGTGGTCGGTTATGCTTCTAACGTAAATTTCTCTGCCCTGATAGAAAGATGAGGACTTAGGCGGAAACTAACTCATCTGATGATTAGCGGGTCATGTAGTCAGTAGGGCCAGAGTCGCATCCAACATCAACCATTAACATAAACGTAAGTGTAACGACCCGAACCCTAGGATCTAGGTAAGGCCGTTACTAAAATAAATGCATGCAAAGAATTTAAAACGACGCTCAGTTATTTGAAATAAATGCTAATTAAAAACAAGAGAAGTTCAAGAGACATTTATTAAATGCCATTATTAAAAATAATAATAGGGTACCCATAAATCATAAAGGTTAATAAATACATATAAAAAAAAACAATCCTTAATAATAAGTTTCAAACATCAAAACTAAACATTTAAGGGAAACATGAAAAGAACTCTAAATCTCATGATGCGGAAGCGTAAAAACTAGTCCCAGTGGCTCGATCATGAATTCCGCTGCGCCATCGCCGGTGCATCTCTACCCTTACCTGAAACATCAACATAAGAAAGAATGAGTATGAAATACTCAGTAAGTAGCCCCACCACTGGGGTCAGGCTAGGCATCTATGTCCTCTAGATACCCGCACATGGCACATAAATACATGTAACAGATGAGAGACTGAGTCCTATCTTATTGTAGTTAAGTATGCTCACAAAACTGGTAAATCCCGAAGGAAACACAAAACTGGTGAATCCCGAAGGAAACACAAACTGATGAATCCCAAAGGAAACACAAAACTGGTGAATCCCGAAGGAAACACAAAAATGGTGAATCTCGAAGGAAACACAAACTGGTGAATCCCGAAGGAGACACAAACTAGTGAATCCCGAAGGAAACACAAACTCGTGAATCCCGAAAGAAACAAAAATTGGTGAGCATCTAACTAATCAATGAAGATATTCACACAGTCTTAACATGCTATGATTCAACATTGTACAGTTCTAAAACATACATAAAAATCCTTGATACCTTGGCTTCATCACATACACATAATTCTTAATAACATATTATACATCATCCATGTATAACTTATATCATAAATCCACAACATGCAAGTATGCCTCAACACCAGCAGATCAGACATCGATATATGAAAACACATACTATCACATACTAACGATCAAGCACTTAGGTGTGTATGTAAACAAATCAGAATCTATGCCAGAACATACTTTGATTCAGGTCATACTGTCAATCAATATGCTAACATTTACCATAACATACGCTTATTATGCTAGCATACACAATTAAAGCCTGGCCCGTGGGCAGTTCCAGTAGTAAGATTACTTACCTTTACTCGCAAACTCTAGAAACTAGCAAGCTCAACCTCTTCCTTGTCCAACGAAACCGAAAGCCCACGGGATCAAACTTAAATCACCCAAAACAAAGACACCAGGACACCTCAAGATCCAAACCTCAACCCCACAAATCCGGGGGAGCAAAAATAATTTAATAATTTTTTGTCTTTAGGCCCCGCATTCCTATGGTTTTCAGTCCAAACTTTAAATCGAGGAAATTCATAAACATTACAACAAATCTTTTTAACAACCCACATAAGTTTTAATTGTTTTAGATGACCCCCTTTTTAAACTCCACACCCCCTTTCCCCACCAAAGGTGATTTTTGCCCCCGACGACTACCCCTTTACCTCGGCTGGACGACAACTTCAGCAACCTAAAATTTTTCCCTATATTCAAAACATGACGTGTACCAACAATTCAAGGCCAAATTCTAGTGACTACTCAAAATCCTCAAGGAATCCAATCAAAACAATTTACACTTACCCTTAATCCAAGATTCCGACAAAGACCAAAGCGAACCCGACGTGCAGGGACGATGGCGACCGACAGTGGTGAGGCTGGGGCGGCGGACGCGTGGCTGGAGGGAATTTGGACGAGCGGCCCAGCTGGACGGAGGCTCACGGCAGCGGCTGGAGAGCTTCTGGTTGCTCGCGGACGGAACGAATGGCTGAAAGGGACGACGCGACGGCGAGTGGCGTGGTCTGACTTGTGGGATCTGGTCGGTCGAAACCCACGAATGGCGAGCAACGTAGTTGGGGGGAGGTCGATGGCTGGGTGACTGGTGGCACGCGGGGGCTAGATCCAGTGGTGCAACCGGTTGAAAGCGGACGTGCGACGCTTCTAGGTCGATGAATGGTGGTCGGTTGGAGGTGCACGACGACTGAGGGTGTAGCGGCTGGGTGTGCGGCAAGGAAGAAGAAAATGGAGGAGGGGCTCGCATGAGTGAGGGAAGGTGGTGGGGGGGGGTCCTTTTTATTTTAAAAAAATATACTAATAATAATAGTAATAATAATAATAAAAGGAAAATAGTATAACTCTAATTAGATCCTTTCCTTAACCCACTTTATACTATTTAATTCTTTTCCTTTTTCCAAAAATAATTAATTCCTGCCATAACTTTTCAAATTGAATAATTTTTGAATAAATTCCACGACAACATTTAAATCCTCACATTTATACTTTAAATTCAGAATTCCAAACATGTCCTTCAACTAAGGACAATTACTGAAAAGGGAAAAGTTTTACATTATTAATAAATAAATAAAAAGGTGTAGGATGTTATAGTAAGATTGGACTAGAGGGGTGCAACCATACATACCCTGCTCATACATACCCTGCTAGCCCTAAAAGCATAACTTTTATCTAATTAAAATTTAATCTTATGAACAAACATAATGCATGGGGTCCCTTGTCGATAAACATATTTTAAACATGTAATGCAACATAACAATAACATAATTATGCAACATATTAAAGGTACACTACCATGAAACACTTAAAAAGATGGTGAGATAACTACTTACTTTGACTGCGATCCTAGTTATTCCTTATTATTCCATATGGTTTAATCAGTAGAGCTTTCCCTCTTAAAAGGAAATTTTAGGCAGCACTTCCCTTGCTTTTCCTCCTTCTAACTAACAGAATTACTTCACAATTTTCACACGATTTTTACTACTAAGTTTTGTTTGAGAATCCATTTAACTTTCAGCCTAAAGCCTCCTATTATAGTTGTTTCCAGCTCTTCTCTGTGTGACAACTCATCCTACACATGGCTTCTTTAAAATTACTTAGGTTTAAGAATTTCTCTTAATAAGACACCTAATTTTGGCTAACATTTGCCCTTACGTCATCCACCTTTGTTTGTATTCCATTTTGGGTTTTCCATGTATAATCTATAAGATCGTGGCCAAATTCAACCCATAATCCCCGCTTCTGTCCAAATCTTGCTCTTTCTATTCTCATAATCTCGCTCTCTCTAACTTTCTCGTTGGTTTGGATCTTGTGACTTTCTAGCTCTCGCTCTCGCTGGTTTGGCTCTCGTGGCTCTCGCTCTCGCTCTCGTGGCTCCTACTCTCTCCCATTGTCTCGCTGAGAATCTCGCTCTCTCCAATTTTCTCTCCACTCTCGCTTTCTCCAATTTTCTCTCCAATCTCGCTCTCTCCACTTTCGCTCTCTTCAATTTTCTCTCAAATCTCGCTAGTTTTCACGCGTTGGTTGCCTTCATCACTGCTTGTGGATTCCACTTCCCCTTTTTAACTCTTTCAAATTTTAAGAGTATATGGGCAATTAATTCTCCTCCAATTTTTCCAATGAGCAGTGCCCAAACAAAAAGTTATCTACGGCCCTTTGTCTCCTGAATTAGATAGCGTCCAATTTCTAATTAATCCTCCCTGATTCTGCCCCTTATTCATTATTTTTGGATAATTAATAAATTTCTTGTTTTTTTTCCAATCTAAATTTTCACCCGATTTTTCCTATTAAGATTTTATATAGTTTTTCATTCTTAATTATATATTTTATTTGTTTTCCTGCTTTCTAAATTAGGGTTAGGGTATTACATTTACCACCCATTTAAATAAAATTCCGTCCTGTTTAACATTTGACATTTAATTTCTTGTAGTGTATGCGTACAAATTTGGGTTGTTACAAAAGGTTCATACATGTCAATTACCACTTAATTATGTGCACTTCGTATTTTGGTAAATACTCCAGAAAAAATAACATTCATGAACAATCAAATATTTATTCTATAAAATTATTATGGGAAGAAAAATTTGATAGATGAACGTATTAAAAATATTTGATTTATTATGTTCTCATTTTTTTCTACCATATGTGGAATAAGGAAATCGAACCTCTAACTTCAAAATTGATTAGTAAAAGCTTATGTCAACTGAATTACGATTCATTTATTTATAGCACAACACTTCCAAATTTTCGATAAATGCACTTTCGACAAATGGTGTTTAACAAATTAGAATTTAATCATAAATTAAATTAATCTTATTTAATATGATAAAATCTATTCTAATATCATCTTAAATCACCGATTGACTCAAAAGCTTAAATTTGTAAGTGAAGGTAAATTTAATCTTATATCATCTAACATAAATGTTAGATAAGAATTAATAAAAGAAGGACCGACATAAAAATTACGCTCTCTCGATATAAAATGAAACAATTGCTAATAAATCGAGAAAAATCTAAAATTTGAAAAGGTTTTAAGCCATTGAAGAAATTGAATAATTAATTCAAAAGTAGTACATAATAAAGTTTTAATAGGAAGGTAAAAAAGAAGGGAAAAAAGTCTACTGTTATGTTTGACCATATGCAATGCATAAAAGGAATGTTTGGTTGTCGAATTTTACATCATTAGTATGTCAACGAATTCTCACTGTATATTAAATTGAGCTATGAATTATAGGCAAAATAATGACAAATAAATTGACTTAAGTTACATCTCTATTAAAATGAGACAATTAAAATGAGACATTTCAAAGTTTGTGTCATTCGAAGTTTCCGAAGATCAAGAGAGAATTTATTAATTACACTGACCTAAATTTTAACTTTGTCTGTTTGATTAGATGTATACAAGAAATTTTTTATGCTTTGTTAAGTTTATTAGTTAAAATATTACTTTGATTATTATATTTCGGATGTCATTTAATTTTGATTTATGTACTTTTAAATGTCAAATTTTAACCTCTATTCACTAAGAAAAAAATATCCATATTAACATTCCATTGAAAATATGTTAATGGGTAAAAGGATTGGAGTTGGTTGAATGTATTTACCGAAATAACTTAATCCTTTTTTGCTAAGACCCGCATATAAGAAACAAATCCAAAAATTGATACCTTACCTATTACCTATTACTAAATAAATCAAAATTGCATAGTGTATTTTCTTATTCGAAAATTATTATTATTATTCAACCATTCATAATTTAAAAAATAACATTTGAAATACTAAACTCAAGATTAATGAAAATTAAATCAAATGAAACCGAATACAGAGTATAAAAATCAATATGATATTTTAACCTAGGTTTTTTTTTTTTTTTTTCCTGTTTGAAAAGGTATTTTAACCTACTTTATATAAGTCAAAGGTAATGCATATTGGTTGGTCATGACAACTCAACAAAATCACTATCGAATAAAGATAAAAAGTATTGTATTGTAGTGGCAAGATTGAACATCTAACCTATAGAAATTGGATTCTAATTTAAATAATCATTTAATAGCTATCCATTAAATATTAGTTGATAATAAAAGAGAGTGTTTGGGGTGGAGAGGTGAGATGAGATGAGTTGAGATATGAACTCAATTCATTGTTTGGGAGGCTAACATCGTATGTCACCGACATTTTATACCATGTCTACCAATAGTACACTCAGTTCTCGTCACTACTGATGTCTCATTGCTCAACTCTGGCGACCACCTTCAACGACCAACTTCAGTGACCAAACATGTTCTTAATTATCATACCAATCAAAATGGAATTTCTTTTATTTATTTGAAATAGAAAAAGATAAAATAAAATTGTGAAATCAACAAGAGCGTTGACATAGTGCTTGTACTATCGATCTCGAAGTCTGAGGTTCGATTCCCCACTCCACACTTTAATTAATTACAATACCTTCCAAAAATAAAATAAAATAAAATAAAATTGTGAGATGAAGGAGAATGACTAGTAAGAACAAGATTGTTGACTTGACATATTTTCAAACATAACGGTCAAATTTCTGCTGTTTGCATTACGATCACTGACCGGCTAGATGGTGCTGCCCGCAGTCAGTTTCTAAGAATTATCTTCAATTTTGCAGCCACCTCAATAAGCTTTCCTCTTTTCTCTCTCTTTTTTCACCTTCTTACAAGATATTACTATAAATAAATAAATAAGAGAAAAAAAAATTATTTTATTTTGTTTTTAAATTTGGCTCTACTTTTCATTTAGTTTCTAGGTTACACTTTCAAGTTGAGTTCTTTTTTTCCCCAATATGGTCATAATGTTTCGAAATTTAAATTTTTAACCTCAAATTTTTACTAAATACTCACTTTTAATTTTTGATGTGAATATCTATTATTTTATTTAAAATAATTATAAAGTATAATTGTAAATTAATTCATATACAATTAATACTAAAGATTGAAAGCGAATCATTTGTAAAAAAATTGATATTAAAATTGTAAATCTTAAAACATAGTAACTAAATTGAAATAAAACTCAAACCTAGATGGTAGAATTGTAATATTTGGGATTAAATTCAAATCAAACTAAAAAATCAAGAATGAAAAGTGTAACATCTCTAAACTTTGGAACCAAATAAATACTAAACTTAAAACTTATTGACCAAAGATATATTTTTTTTAAAAAAAATAATATAAATATCTATTACACAAATTAGAGATGCTTTGATTAACCAAAGAAAAAAATATTTTCCAGAAAAGTCATTTTTATTTAAAATATATTTTTTAATAAAAGAAATTGTTTAATATATACTTTGAAAGGATTTAAAAAGCTATTTTGAGTGATTGTCAAATACTCTAATTTTTTTCTCAAATGACTTATTTTTAAATTTTACCCACTTAAAAATTAATTAAATTACTAAAATTTCAACAACGAAGCTAAATATGAGTGAAATAGTTAATATGAGGTTAATGGAGGGAATAAAAAGCACCTTAAATCCAATTAAAGTTTCTTCTTGTCTTCCGAAAGTTTGTTTTCATTATTTTTACTGTCACATAAGCAATAAGTTTAATATAATATATTTTTTTTAAATGTTAATATAAATAATATTATCAAATTAATGATCATATATATGTTAGTTAATTCAATAATGAGGATTATTTAGACAAGACATAAAATATATACTATTAACTAAAAAATTAGAGATTCGAAACTTCTATTTAGACATATTTTTAATATTCAAAATTTATGATTTTGGAAACTAAATAAATAACCTATAGAAAAATTGTAACGACCCAGATTTGTACGCATACAGGAAATTAAATGTCAAATAATAAGCAGGATGAAATTTTATTTAAAGGGGTGGAAATTTAGAAGGAAAAAAAATTAAAAAAATATATAATAAATTGGAAATTGGAAATTTTTATCAAGGGCGAGCGGGAGCGAGAAAGTGGGAGAGAAAAAACCCTAAAATTGAATACAAACAAAGAATGATGACGTAAGGGCAAACGTTCTATGGTAGTGTACCTTTATTATGTTGCATGGTTATGTTAATTGTTATATTGCATTACATGTTTAGAACACGTTTCTCTACCAGGGAGCCCATGCATTATGTTTGTTCACGATTACGTTAAAATCAAGTTTTAATTAGGTGTAAGTTATGCTTCCAGTCTAATCTTATGGTTATGCTAATGGTTGATGTTGGATGCGACTCTGGCCCTACTGACCGCTAATCATCAGATGGGTTAGTTTCCACTTAGGTCCTCATCTTGTCACTTCATCGTTTAATCCATTAAATTTATTAGTTTTATTTATATTGTAATATAACTTGCAAATGTAGATAAAATTATTTGCTTTCTCAAATATATATTAATATCGTAATATTGTAGATAAAATAGATTGCTGACAGAGTTTTGAGGGGAAATAGAATTGTGATTATGAAATTGTTGTTGAGTTTGAGTGTTATCAAATTGAGAAGGAAAGCAAAACACATTGTTTTCTTCCATAATTCGTATGGTAATTTTTTGATTATGTATTGAAGAATGAGAACAGTTTGGTCATTTTATAAAGCCAAAGCAATGGTAATAAAGATTCTTTATATCTCTCTATTTTGTAATATTTTAGTTCACATACTTTTAATTTTTGTAACAATTTAATATATACGTCATAAAAGAATATTCTATCCAAATTAATGCTAGTTTTTATTATTTAACAATTTTGATTTTATAGTTTATAAACATATTGGATGTCTAATTAGTATATTGATCTATCCATGTAGATGAATTTTGTCGAGCCTTAATATAATTTGATTTCAAAATAAAGACTAGATTGTTATAGATTTTCAAATACATAAATTAAATTGAATGTAAGGCGAATTATTAGTTTTACCGTAGTTTAAATACCAAAAGTGATTTTAAAGCGAATTATTGGTCTTTTCGCAAGCAACCGTCTTAATCCAAAGCTGAGATAAACCTTATCTACGCGCTTTGGCTCCCGCGTGGACAACACTTTCCTTGGAAATATACCACACATTTATTTTTCCAAAATTTCATTTTAATTTTAGTATTTATAACGTGTATTTTTCTATGAAAATTTTTGTTTTTATTTTACCAAATTTGATAAAAGTGACAATAATTAAGTTTAAAAAGTTATCGAAAGTTTATAAGCTAAATGTGTAACATTTGAAATATACCTTTAATAAAATAGAATAAGTACTATAATAGTATTTTATCTTCTTAGTCATTAATTGATTTTTTAGGAAAAAAATTAACTTGATAAAATATTATAAATTTTTATTTTAATTATTTAAACCTCTTTGGATAATGATTTCGTTTTCACATTTTTTTTAAATTTATGTTTGTTTCTTCCTAATTCTCTATTATGGGTTTCATCTGGAGATATCTATAGGGCGGGTGGGGACAAAATCGCATTTATGAAAACCATTTATTTTTAGTTTTAAAAAATTTCTTAGTTTTTTAAAACACATGATTAAAAATAGATAACAAAACATAGAAATTCATGTGTGGAAATAGAGTTTATATACGAAGTTTCAAAAATCAAATAATTATGAATCGAATAATGATTTGAAAAACTTCCCACATAAAATACTTAATAAATAGCTTAGGTTCATGCACATGTGACACAATAAACATGAATAGATTGACCTATAAACTACGCAAAACTAACATCCAATATACATGAATAGTTAAAAACGGTTCAATTCGATTTCAAATTCGGTTTTCGAAAGTGAAATCGAACCGAACCGAATTAATTCGGTTTCAAAATTTCTTCAATTTACATACAATACATCATAATACTCTCTTTGTTCTATTTTTTCCTCTTCTTTTCTTTCATTTTATTCCTTTCTTTCTTCACCTTTCTCCTACTTTCCCATTTTTAGCATTTAATTTTTATTTTTTTTTAATAATATTAAATTTTGGAAGAAGGGGAGAAAGACGATGAAGGTGAAAAAGAAGAAGAAAATAATAAGATAAAAGAAAAAAGGGGGCGATGAAGACTACAACGGTGACCAACTATGGATGGAGAAGGGGAAAGAATAAAAAAATAAATTATATTTTATGATTTTTTTTTTTAATTTCTTAATAAAATAAGTTGTAAGTACTATTTTGGTCCCGAAACTTTTAACCTTGTTCTACTTTGGTCCTAAACTTTAAAGAACATTTGTTTTTGTCCATGAACTTTTATAAAGTGTTCATTATGGTCATTGGAGTTAATATTATGTTAACATTTAAGGATTAATTTTATTTAAAGATGAAATTACATTCAACATGGGTTGAGCAATATGGATGTAAAGTAAAATGTCAATGACCAACGCGTTCAAATAGTGAAACTTCCAAAATCTCGAACCCAAAATGACTTTTGAAGCCTTATAAAATCGTTTTACCACCTAATTCAAATGTGAACCCCTAGATTTTTTTCGCATGACTAACTTATTTGGTAACATAATTATCAAAAAATACAAGTCATCTCACTATTCTATTTAAGAGTTAATAGAATTTTAATAGTAGAGACCAAATTAAATGAACTAGAATGAATGTTTTTGAAAGTTTAAAGATAAAAATAAAACAAGATACAAAGCTTAAGGACCAAAATAGAATTTAAATCTAAAAATAAATTGCCACGTTAGCTCTCATTAGCCACACTGATACTGAAAACCTTACAAGTCACTAAAATGCTATTAAATTCAAACATTATGATTATGAGTTAAAATGTCGATTTGAAAATTTATGAATTAAAATATCGCTAAATCTAAATCTTTAGAATAAAAGTTGTGCAATCCTTGCATTTGAAGAATTGGAGAGCGAGAAACCCAGCGAGCGAGGCTGGCGAGAGTACAGAGAGCGAGATTGAAGGAAAATTGGAGAGAGCGAGAATTGTAGCGAGAAAGTTAGAGAGAGCGAGAGTAAAGAGGGCTACTTAGCGAGACCTGGAGCGAGAGCGAGAGCGGGAGCGAGCGGGAGCGGGAGCCGTTACGATGAAAAGCCTTCGAGCGAGCGCGAGCGGGCGGGAGCGGGAGCGAGAGCCCTTACGTGAAAAGCCTTAAGCAGCGAGCGGGAGCGAGAGCATGCGAGAGCGAGCGAGAGCGAGAGCGAGAAAGCTGGAGAGAGCGAGACGGAAGAGAAAATTTGAGAGCGAGAGTGGAGAGAGCGGCAAGAAAGCTGGACAGTGTTTGATTTAGGTTTCAAAATGTAACGATTTTACTCTTGAGATTTGAAATTTGTTTTTATTTGATCCATACGTTTCAAGATTTACATTTTTAACCTCGATTTTTTACTAGCTACTTACTTTTTGTATTTGGTGTTAATGTTTATTACTTAATTTAAAAGAATACAAAGAATTACAATTAGTTAAGTTTAATCTTTATCTGTATTAAATTTTAAATTCACTTCATAATTATTTTAAATTAATTAATAGACATTAATGCCAATAACTAAAAATGAGCATTTAATGAAAAATTGAGGTTAAAAGTATAAGTCTTGAAATATAGAGACCAAATCGAAACAAAACTTAAATCTCAGTGGTAAAATTGTAACATTTTGAAACCTAGTTAGGGATTTCAAAACTAAACTCAAAACTTGAGGACTAAAAATGTAACATTTTGAAACTATTTCAAAATTGAGGAAAGAAATATGTATTTTTCCTTAAAATATATCAATGAGTAGAAATTCTTCAGAATGTTGGACAAAATCGATAGATGAAATGATGTAATATCGATCATTGGATCATTAGACCTTCATTTATTTAGTTCATCTTTAATATTTTCACAACTACTATTTTACTTTTAGCTGCCAATAAGAGATAGTTATTTTGAAATAGTATTTACTGTAACAAGAGATAGTTAATTATAATCTTATGGTCTCATCCGCCTCTTAATAGTAAAAGTAACGTAAGAGTGATTTTGAAAGGATTAAAAATACTTTATTATTATTAATAAATAAAAAAAACAAATACATATAAGTATAAGTTGAAGTTTCCAAAATTTAAATAAATAATTTAAAAAGAATCCCTAGTTGAATAATAAATAATTTGACGCCTCCATCTTTGCCTTTTTCTTCCCTTACTCATTCCCTGCAGCAGCAAACCCCAGAAACCACCTCTCTTTCTTTCTCTCTCCTTCCTATAAAAACACAGACAAGCCCCATTTGAATCTCTGCTTTCTCCTAACAAAAAAATAAAAAGTAAAAAAGCTGATAAAAGTGACAATAAATTTGATAAAAATAAATAAATATTTAAAAAATAATTTCCAGCTGGAGAGTGTTTGTTATTTATTAGCAAAACTCAACGGGCCAAAATTTTGAAACCCTACTCCTCAGACGTTGTACTTCCTCCAAAATTTTGAAACCCTACTCCGATCCCCTCTCTCCCATTGTCGCTCCCTTCGTCGCCGTTACAGGGCCAGACCTTCCTCACTTTCCATTCTCATTTCATTGACGCTCCCTTCGTCCGCCGCAACTCTGCTCCTTCGACGATGACGCCATTGCTCGCCAAGTCACTGATCTGTCGTCGATGTTACTGAAGAATTTTCAGAACAATCCATGGATTTCATTTGCTTTAACGCCAAGTTTCGGATCGGCTTTCTTCAGGCGCGTTTTCTTGGAGTCCGCGTCAGGTGTATAAATATGGTAATCTTGTTTGTTCTAACTGTTCTAGATTCGTGCGTATTTCGTTGCAAAGGAGTGGTATTTTTTTTTTTTCATTTGTTCCTTTTAGCTTCATTGTTATGGAATGCTTAGGTCTGCCTGTAGTTAATAAGAGACTGATTTCACTTCAACAGACAGGAAACCAATTACACATGTTTTTTCTTCGTTTTGTTTTTTCCCTTTTTTTTTTTTTTTTTTTTTAAAAAAAAAAATTTCGGGGAGGAATAAAAAATTGGCTACTACTGCCAGACCATTCTCAAGTTTCAGTGGACACTTAACGAACCAGCCAAACAAATGACAAATGAAAAGGAAAGTTACAGCAATAAATTCAATTAATGCTACAACAACCAAAAGGAAACAAACATTACCTATATCACCCTTGCCAATAATTTTTGTACAGCTTCCTCAAAAAATCTGTACAGCTTTAAACTATCGGACAACAAATTTCCATGGCCAAATTAAGAACAACGATGGCCTCGTGTCAAATCTCGTGCCAGGCCTTGAATTACCAAGGTGATAAACTGAATAATTCGAAAGAAGCAAATTATTTATGCGATACTGTTCTGCATATGCATTTCTATATATTGATTCAAATGTTCTGGAAATGATACTGCATTTTCAACTTCTTATGCAGCATGATGGAGTCAATACGGGTGAGAAGATTTGCCTGCTTTGTCATTTCTCATCTTCTTTTATCTGATGTGTATTGATTTGTATACTGACAACTACCAGAATAAATGTTTTAAAAAAAAGCTATGAAAAGCTATGTCATAATGGATGGAAAACTGAAAATGATGTATTGATTTGTATACTCATCTTCTTTTATCTGATGTGTATTGATTTGTATCTAATGTTCATTCATTCATTGTGCATCACTACTAGAATAAATGTTTAAAAAAAAAGCTATGCAACATAATTATTTCCAACCTTGAGAATACTCATGATCATTCTATACTGACTAACTTGAATGCTTTGAGAAAATACAAGAAATGGATACTCGTGTATGTCTATCTCTAAGGCCCAACCTGAAACACAATAAAGCTGCATTAGTCCTTTCTAAATGTAGTAAACTCATAGCTTTATTAAAAATTATAAATCTCTCTGCTTATCATAACTAAGCAGCCCCAAAAGAAATTAATTTTATCAGTACAAGCATAAAATGAACTAAAATATGAAAACCCCATAGAAAGATCCATGACCATCTTGTGGCAAGGCCGATAACAGAAAATTTTCAAACACTCTATGGAAGGAGTAGAAATTAAGTTTATTCACTACTTAAATCCCAATTAGAGTAGTGGCCCAAAATGAATAAAAAATTTGAAATTCCAAAGCAACAAGATAAATCGACCTATTTGAGCTCGGACTTAGGATATGCCATTCCACCAACAAAGTTGCTTGCCAGGATATTGAAGAAAGAAAGCAAAAGCTAAAAGAAAATGCAACTCAAAACATTTTGTTCATGTGCAAGTTTTTTCCAGACTTGAAGAACCATTTTACAAAATTCAGCTCAACCACATAACTGCGCATCTACAGTATGGTTATAGGTTTCAATTCGATATTCTACCCCCAAAAGATATACCCAGATGACTTTTCATCTACCCGACTTCTTAGCTCAACTCTAAGTTTCTAAATTCTGATTAGTCAATCCCGTAAACAAGATAAGATCACTTATCCAAAGATTTTAATCGACTTCTTTTCCAATAAATTAACAAAAGCTGCCCTGAATGACTAAAATTTTGCAATGGCATATCAACTCTTAAGTTTCTATCAAAGGTCCTCTGCTTTCGTCAAACTAAGATCTCCAACTTAACACTGTGGAGCTAATAATTAGTTATCTGTCCTCAGAGGGCACTTCCATCAAGCCAAACCAACTATTGGTTGAAGAAAATATAGTGGATTATGTATTTGAGATATTACGATTTTCAGGTGAGCAATCGTAGTCCTGAAAATTCTGAACAAGCATAATCTGTCAGGGATAAAGATATCTAGCTATTTTTTTTAGATCGAAAGGACACAGATGTACAACCTATGAAACAAATCCTAATCGTAGTCTTGAAAATTCTTGAACAAGCATAATCTGTCAGAGATAAAGACATCTAGCGATTTTTTTTAGAACTCAAGGACACATATGTACAACCTATAAAATAGTTCCTGTTCAAGTAAGGTCGTAGATATCTAGCTATTTTTGTGTTGGTAAATACATGAAAACTAGTCAAGGTCATAGATATCTAGCTATTTTTGTGCTGTTAAATACATGAAAACTACACATTCTTTTTTCAAAATAGAACATATGCCAGAAACTTCGAATTCTAGGATAATGAAATGAGTTGCACATTGCTGAAGGTAAGGATCCCTTAACAAGGGCTTGCGTCTTCAGGCCCTTGATCTTCTTTCAAGAGCTGAATTGCCCTTCAATCAAAGGCTTGCGGTCGGATTTGCAACACTAATTCTAGTGTTGGGTCATGTTGCTGAAGTTCCTTTCCATCCAATTCACAGCCAAACACTTGGTCTCATTTTGAAATGCATTTCTCAGTGTCCTGGAGTAGTGGTTGTATCTCTCGTATTGAAGAACTAGTTCTTATTTTGACGAGTATGCTCCGTAAGAATGTGACTGGGGAGATGGGCATACATCCAGACACATTTGCAACAACCCGTGCAATCCTGGTCACGATTATGAAGTCTCCATCTCATAGGGTGCCACATCTAGCAACATCAATTCAAGAAGTATTAGAACATGTAGTTTTATTTCGTCTTAGTACATTCGAAACACAACCAGGTCAACTTTTACATTCTTTATACCTTCTCAAGGAGTTCTATATATATAGTCAAGTCAATACTGTCATGGACAACTCTATCACCAAAGAAATGAAAAATTGTGCTCTTGATGTATGTACAACACACTACCTTGGCTTTTAGCAACTATCAATGTAACTGAAGAGGAACTTGTTTTGGGGGTATTTGAAACTTTTCATTCGATTTTGCTCCAAAATCCTGACATCAGGACCATAGATTTTGCAAACACACTTCTATCTGCTTGTTGTTTGAGTTTCTCTTTTAGATGTCTAGGCTCATTTCTATATGAAAAGATGAAATGGAGAGTGTATCTAATGCTCAGTTCTCCGGTGGATGTCATCTTTGGAAATGATTTCACTGGCATTAGAGAACTTGTATCATTTTTTCCATCTGATCCAGTTGATTTACTGTTTCTACTTGGACAGGAAAGCTCCAATGACTCAGATCTTTCTTCTTGTTAGTCTGCTGTTTTGTTGTTACTATATGTAAGTTCATTACATGATGATAGGTAACACACTTTTGTTTCTTCTTTCTTGTATCCTCTTTTTGGTATATATCTGTTGTCTATGTACTCACCACATGAATACCTCTTTGCCAGACTTGTTGATGAGAAGATGGTTTAGCATGTTCCAGTATATTCTTGTCAGCAAAAGTGGCTTACTATGTGGATACCATGACCCATTTATGGTCACACAAATGGTGAATATATATGGGTTTTGTAGGTCTGTTGCTGATGCTAGTTGCCACACTTCCTACAGTTCAGAAGTCGAAAGAATATTGTTCTAATTGGTGACTGAAAGTGAGTGGGATATGCATTCTTCAAGGATTCATAGACCATCATTAATATGGTTGTTTAAGCAAGAGAAAATCAAAAATCCATTATGTTATCAGGTTTTGAAAATATGCCAAATCCATTATGAACTTTTCCTATTTTACTTAAACGCTCCTGTTTTTTTTTTTGTGTGCAAGACTCTGTTATCTATATTCCCCTTCTTTCTATTGTTTTCAAATTAGGAGTAAGAATATGAAGACCCGAGTGATTGGTTGCCCAAAAACTATTGATGGTGATCTCAAATCCAAAGAGGTCCCCACAAGTTTTGGATTTGATTCTGCTTGCAAGGTACTCATTTCTCTTTGTAACTGCTTTAGAATTCATATTTCGTTTGGACTCAACTTTGGTGACTGTTGCAAAGTTGAAGTAGTTTCTTCAAGAATTCAAGGAAAAAATGGAATGTCGCATTCATGAGATGAGACGTTTAATAGGCTCTTCTGATGTTTATGCAGATATATTCAGAAATGATTGGTAATGTGATGGTTGATGCTCGATCTACAGGAAAATATTACCACTGCAAGCATTTTACTTAATGAAATTGAAACTAAAAATAGTTCTGATGTGCTGACATGTTCATAATAACTGAAATATTGACATTACCAGTATTTCAAGTTCAGATATGTCCACTTTTTTAAAAATATATATTTATAAATAAGTAGATAATATCAATAATAAAGCCCATCTTGTTGCCTCATCTGTAAAAAACAGAGCACTTCACGGCTACTCAATTTTATTAACCTAATGTGAGATTGTACTTTTTTATTGTTGTGATGTTGATACCTTTTTTTTCTCACTCAAGTTTCAAGTTTATTATCATATTGCATTAACAGTGTACATATATCCACAGTTGGACGACTTATGGGTCGTGCTGCTTCTCACATCACACTAGAGTGTGCTTTGCAAACTCATCCAAATATTATTATTATTGGAGAAAAGGTAGCTGCTTTATTTAAACTACTTAAGATAGAAACCTTTGTCAAGGAGGACATTTATCTCCACATGCTTTACCAGATAGAAATCTTTGTCAAGAAGGGCATTTACCTCCACATGCAACCCTAGGGTTGTTTATTCCCTTTGAGAACTAGATTTTGTCTCAGTAATAACTAATAATCTCTGCAACAGATACTCTCATGTAAACATGAAAATTGAAATTGTTGAGTCAGTTAATATATCCTGTTTCAGAATTTCATCTTCTTGCATTTTTACATAGAATGGTAAATATCAAACAAAACTTAGGGTAAAGATAAAAATTTGTGATAAACAAAAGATTCATGGAATTAGGTTGAAACTTTTAATATGGTGTAATGGAACTAAGGATTGACATCCCATATCATATTCAATTGCCTAAGTGATATCGGATGCCTTTTTTTGTCAGCTTTGAAAAATTTGTTCTCTACCACCTAGTTGTAGTTGACTCATAGAGATTTATTGGTTTTGAATGTATGCAGGCGACAAAATTTCCAGACAAAAAATAATTTGTTTTGAATGTTGACTCATATATTAATAGAGCTTTAGTTTATAGGGTACATCGAATTTACAATGTGTTTTGCAGGTTGCGGCTAAGAAGCTTACCTTGAAAAACGTTACAGACTACATTATCGATGTAATTAGTAAATGTTTTGAACTTGGTTATTAATTATGGTGTTGTACTTATTCCCGAGGGTTTGATTGACTTCATTCCGGAGGTATTTCTTTTGTTATTGTAACTAATTGTGTTTATTTCTTTTGGTTGTATGCTCACTATCCACTAAACCCAAGATTCTTGGGATCAATATGTCATTCTTGAACTGATATCATATATAGCTCACTTTCTACAGGTGCAACAACTTATTTCGGAACTCAATGAAATTCTTGCCCATGATATTATAGATGAGGATAGGTTATAGAAAAAGAAATATTATAGATGAGGATAGGTTATGGAAAAAGAAACTTACTACTCAATCTCATCACCTTTTTGAATTTTTTCCACAAGCAATCCAAGAACAATTGTTGCTTGAAAGAGATCCACACGGAAATGTCCAGGTAATTGTTTTTTCTTTTTGTTTTATACATGTCTTTCCATGTAACTGAGTTGAAAAAGAGAAGGCAAGAAGGCATATAATGGGTGGCCAATTCAAGTGGCAGTCACATTTCTTTCGGTACTTATTCTATTCGTGCTTGAACTTTTGCTGTTTTACTTATACGCTCCTGTTTAATAATTTAGTGATAACACATTATTTAGCACTTGGGTAGTAGGCAAGTCAGTTGAGATCTGAAAAACATGCATGTTGGTAAATGCATTAAGATCTTTTAAATTCATTTTTCTTGGGCTGTAAAAATCCATTCTTGATGATTCTTGATAATTCTTTAATTCATCTAACTCCCAATCTTTACGTTGATATCTTGAAACATGGGTTTGATGGATCTTTGGACCTTTTTCGATATTGTTGCCTTCTTATCCCACCCCAAATTGCCTTAGAAACATCATTGGAGTCACTAGAATCACTAGAATTAAATTTCCAATGTGGATAATGATAGGTGCTTTGAGAAAATCGAGCATGGACAAAATTAGTATGTTGGAATTCTTCTTTTGAACCACTTGAGTCAGAATTCCAACTTTGTTTGTGGAAGTAAATTTTATTTTCTTGCCTATACCAACTGCTGATTTTTTTTTTCTTGGACGTCTTCTTTGATCGATAATAGTCAATTCTTGCAAAATCTTCGGTTTCTTCTTTCTTTCTTGGAATTTCAAGGGTTCCCCCTAATTAGATGTTAGTTGTTCGACAATGAGGACAACTCACAAAGCTTCCTCTTGTGATCGACGTCACTAAGAGTTTCTTGGAGTTCCACTGGCGGCAGTCAATATTGGCCCACGGATGCTCTGGTACCAAATTGATGTCTCCTAAAGGAGATAAAAGGAGAATTCTCTCCAAGAATCAAGATTATGAATATTTTATTAGAATGAATAAAGTGTTTGATACAAGAGGGGAAGGTTCCTATTTGATGAAACAAAGAGAAGAGAAGAACACAACATTTTACGTGGAAAATCCTAGAACAGGGAGAAAAAACCACGATACAATCACTCTTTTTATTATTATTTTCTATGTTTCATACAGAACAGGGCACAAATATAAATAGAGATGTAGGAAACCCTAATACAGACTAGGGCAAGATGAAACTACTAAAATGCCCTTAGGGTTCAAAAGTAAAGTCCTTTTTTATTTTCAACACTCTCTCTCAAATTGGGGCATAGATGTTAATAAGACCTAACTTGCTGACACAAAAATCAAAACTCTGTCTGTTAAGTCCTTTTGTCTATGAAGATGTCTGTGACCTGTTGACCGAAAGAGATGTATTGAATGTAGATACTGTCATTGTCCAATCTTTCTTTGATGAAGTGTCTATCGATTTCAACGTGTTTGGTTCTATCATCTTGAACCAGATTATTTGCTATACTTATTGCAGTTTTGTTGTCACAGTAGAGCTTCATCAGATGATCACAATCCCGACACAGGTTTGACAAAACTTTCTTTAACCAGATTTCTTCACATATTCCCAGACTTATAGCCATGTATTCTGCTTCAACACTGCTTCTAACAACCACCATTTGTTTCTTACTTCTCCAAGTGACAAGATTTCCCCACAAAAAGGTACAGTACCCAAATGTGACTTTTTGTCTACAATAGAGCCTGTCCAGTCAGTGTCAGTATAAGTGAGATACCTCGTTTGTCAGTTTTCTTGAACATCTAACCCTTACTGGGAGTAGTTTGTAAATATCTTAGGATGCGTTCAACAACCTTCATATGCTCTTCATAGTGCTTGCATAAACTGGCTTACCACACTGACGACGTAGGATATGTCTGGTCTAGTATGGGATAGGTAAATTAGTTTCCCTACTAAACATTTGATATCTTTCTTTATTAACAGGAAAGTTAATAGAGTCGCCAAGCTTGGTATTGACTTCTACGGGGTTATCAACTTTGCATCCAGTTATACTTGTTTCTTTTATCAAGTCAAGTGTATATTTCTGTTGAGAGACTGAAAGTCCCTCTTTTAATCGTGCTACTTTCGTCCCAAGAAAGTACTTGAATCTTCCGAGGTCTTTAATCTCAAACTCCTTAGCCATTTTCTTTTTCAGTCTATCAATCTCTGTAGTATCATCGGGATAACACAATATCATCCACGTATACAATGAGAACGACACTCTTTCCTGACACTGACCTTTTTGTAAGCAGAGTGTGATCAGAGTGTCCCTGAGTATAACCTTGAGATTTAACGAAGGTAGTAAACCTGTCGAACCACGCTCTTGGAGACTATTTTAATCTGTATAATGACTTTCTTAGCTTACACCCTTCGTGATCAAACTGAGCTTCAAAACCTGGAGGACTCATGTAGACTTCCTCTTTTAACTCACCATTGAGAAATACATTTTTCACATCTAGATGATGGAAGGGCCAGTCTTTGTTCACAACTATGTCGAACTGTGTTTAGTTTTGCAACCAGAGAAAAAGTCTTAGAGTAGTCTATTCCAAAGGTCTGAGTAAATCCTTTAGCAACTAGCCTGACCTTATAACTGTCAAGCGTCCCATCAGACTTGTACTTTATGGTGAACCCCTATTTGCATCCAACCGTCTTATGCTCTTTAGGAAGAGACAGACGATCCCAAGTATTGTTTTTCTCAAGAGCCCTCATTTCTTCCATAATTGTAGTTTTTCACTCGGGGATTTCCATTGCTACTTATAAATTATTTGGTATCGTTACTGTTTATAGACTTGTAGTAAGAGCTCTGAACTCAGGTGAAAGGTTACCATACGACAGATAACTCCGCATTGGGTGCTTAAGGCAAGACTTGATTCTTTTTCTTAAGGCAATAGGAAGATCAAGGGAGGAATCTCCACCTTTTACTCTATCTGACCTTCCATTAGAAATTCCACACTTAGTCTCTAGCGTAGAGTTCCATTCTGATAAGCAAATAGTGACAATCATAAGGAGTTGGCCAAGTAAGCAATATTTAGGTTCTAAAAGATGAAAGTGAAGTTCAACAATCTCGAACCAGCTCAACTGAAGCTCGTGGTGAAAATCATTGTAAGAACTTTTCAAGTCAATCCAATCATGAGGCAATCATTATGCCTCAAGGACCAATGTCAAGAGCTAAAAAACTTGAAGAGGGATTAAACGCTTGCTTCCAAGCTAAATTTCCAACCCATCACGAAGAGTTGCAATCCTAGAAGCTCCAAGAGTCACTTGGGCACCCAAAAGTCCTAATGAATCTGCAAAATTCAGATTCATCCCCGTGTTTAATGCTTGATGTATTAATTTCAATGTATTTACATTTATTAAGGTTCATGTATGTCCTCAAAGAGTTTTTGTTGAACTTAGTCAATTAGGTGAAAAGTTGTGTCTTTTCAAATTGTCTTTTCCATCAGTATAAATACCTATGTAGTTTGGTCATTGAAACACACTTGAGATTGAATGGAATTTCATTAAAGGTTTTGTCTTTCAAGCTTTATGCTTTTTCTTTGTATTTTTGTGTTTAAAATGCATGTATTAGAACTTTCAATCTAGTTTGATCAATTAGATTGTGGAGAGTTCGAATTCTTGAAGTTAGGAATAAGTTTTCCTTTCTTGTTGATCATCGATCAATCTTCCAAGCCAAATATGTTTAGCTTTCTTGGGTTGCTTACTAAACAGTTAATTGGGGTTACTTTTATTATCGTTGTGGGGTTTCACCTAGAATAAAGGGGTTCTCATACGTGATTGAGGGCCCACAACGATAATAAGAATAACCCCGATTAACTATTTAATAAGCAACCCCAAGAAAGCTAAACATATTTGGCTTGGAAGATTGGTCGATGATCAAGAAGAAAGGAGAACTTGTTACTAACTTTAAGAAGTCGAACTCTCCACAATCTAATTGATCAAACTAGATTGAAAGTTCTAATACATGCATTTTAAACACAAAAATACAAAGAAAAAGCATAAAGCTTGAGAGACAAAAACTCTAATGAAATTTCATTCAATCTCAAGTGTGTTCCAATGACCAAACTACATAGGTATTTATACTAATTGAAAAGACAACTTGAAAGGACACAATTTTTCACTTAATTGACTAGGTTCAACAAAAACTCTTGAACCTTAATAAATGTAAATACATTGAAATAAATTAATACATCAAGCATTAAACACGGGGATGAATCTGAATTTTGCAGATTCATTAGGACTTTTGGGTGCCCAAGTGACTCTTGGAGCTTCAAGGGTTGCAACTCTTCGTGATGGGCTGGAAATTTAGCTTGGAAGCAAGCGTTTAATCCCTCTTCAAGTTTTTTAGCTCTTGTCATTGGTCCCTGAGGCATAATGATTGCCTCATGATTGGATTGACTTAGAAAGTTCTTCCAATGATTTTCATAACGAGCTTCAGTTGAGCTGGTTTGAGATTGTTGAGCTTAACTATCATCTTGTAGAACCTCTATATTTCTTACTTGGTCAACTACCTGGAATAGTTGCTTCAACTTGTTTATTCCCAGCCATATCAGCCACAACTTTCTTGGTACAATCATTAGTTTTGCTATTTTCTTCCACAGTACACATATCATTTTTAGCACAAATACCAATATTATCAGAGACGAGTATGAGCATCATTATCATTCTCAACACAAATATCGAGGTTATTAAAGACAAAAGTATGAGTACCTTGGGCTAATGTTGGGTCGTACTCATAGATCGTTACCGGAGAAACAATAGGTGGCACAATTTCCTTCTTGAGATTCTTCCTATAGTATGTTATCCATGGACCTATTTGGTAGGTAAGACAGCGACAGTGTTGGTAATATTCAAGATAGGATCAGGAAGGGAATCAGAAAAGATCGAAGACGGGGGCCAATTAGTCTCTTCATTAGAGCTCTCCCCCTGAAAATGACTAATAGAAAAGAAGGGTTGATCCTCTTGAAAGGTGACATTTATCGAAATAAAATACTTGTGGGAGGGTGGATGAGAACACTTATACCCACGTTGACGGAGAGGATAGCCAACGAAGACATATTTCTAAGCACGGGGAGTAAATTTTGTCTTTTAACGCAACTGCGCGCATCAATGCATACTCAACCTTTGCATGCAGCGCCTCGCGCGCACACTTGTACAACCCTCGTGTGCAACCTAGCGTACACACCCATGCAACGCCTTGCGTCATTCTGCCTTTGCGCGCATCTGTAGCCTTCCCGGTTGAGTTGCCTGCGTGCTCAACTGTTCCAGCTACATGCTTATTCAACCCAAAAATACAAATTCAACTTCAAGCTGAATTTACTTATTTTTCCAGACATTATTTTGGGAAATTTCCTTCTACAAACTTGTTTAAAATCGTTTTAACTTACTTACCTTAAAATTTGAGCTTCAAATTCTTCACGATATGGTCAGAATTTTTCAATCTTCACACCTTGCTCAAAATCACCTGAGAGCTTGACCTCTTGAGGAAATCTTCTGATGTCAACTCGAATTCTTAAGAATTTCCTTCCAGCAACCTCATAGCTTCATCTACACTCCTCAAGCCTTCAAATGGCTGTGGAATCACCCGTTTAACACTAGAGAATTGTCCAAACCAAGTTCTTGAACTGAGGCTTCCCTTTTAGATTAAGAGATGCATGACCTTAATTACACTTAGGCTGCCACCTATCCCACTAAGTCAACATTAAACCTTCTAATCTCGACAACTGGCCACTACAATCGGTGATTAAGCTGAAAAGCTTCCCCTAATCACCAACTCATAGCTTACTAACTCTTACCAATGCATGGCTTTACTTGGACGCATACACACCTCTTAGCTAGTGCACGTCTCAGCGCCCTTACTCGCACCTGATGCCTAGTCTCAAGATCTTCTCATGGGCCTACTTTACACACATCCTTGCCCAACCATTGCACACCAATGCACGCACAAGCCGCATCGCTTAAGGCATTCTCGCCCATGCGCGCGTCCTTGCCCAACTAACCTCAACGTGAGGCTCGACTAGCGCATAGCCCATGCTAAACGCATGGCATCTTCTTCTCGGCCAACACTTAGCCAATGTTCTTCTTCACACCACTAGCTTTCATCTTAACCTTAAGATGCTTAGGCCATCGCACACCTCAGCATGACCGTCAATGCATCATGACCTTCAACACTTAGTCAAAATTTCTCTCATTAACCAAGCCTTCTTACTCTTCACTTAGCACCCGAGAGCCCTTAGTAATCAACACTTGAAATCATTTTTCTTTCCTTCCTTAGCATCCTCAAGCTTTCCCTACAACCTAGTATTAACTTACACTTCTTTCACTTAGCACCCGAGAGCCCTTAGTAATCAACACTTGAAATCATTTTTCTTTCCTTCCTTAGCATCCTCAAGCTTTCCCTATAACCTAGTATTAACTTACACTTAATCTTATATAACATACACAAGTAGAGAAAATAAGCTTCGGGGTTGACAAATATTTCTTGCTTTGCTTAATGAGATCCACAACTACTTTCCGTCTCAGGTTGTTAGTCTACATGACTCATTGAGTACTCATAGGCAATCATTTTAATACTCATATATTAAGCAAACAAAATAACTTCCACAAATTCTACTTAGATCATGATATTAATCTTCACCCTTACCCCATTAGAATTAGTTACTTATGACAAGAGATAAAGCCAAAGTGAGGATAGATAAGATGATGAAAGTGAACATGATGATATTAAAATAGTTGTTGAATACACAAATGAACTATCTCTTAAACAAAAGGCTACAACAACTAAGAAGATAGAGAAATAAGGTGAAGGGCAATTGTTAGTAATCTCTTGCTTCTCACAGATGAATGTTGAGGCTGCTTGTGATATAATGGTTGGATGAATGCAGAAAGCCCTTTTAGACTCTTGCTTCGGCGAAGCTTCGATGAAGAATCAGGGTGAAATATGGAGGTGGAATTCCCACTCTAATAAGTCGTTATCGTCTAACGTGGTAGGTGAGAATGTCAACATTGCTATCATGGTCAATATTCTAAATACTTGCGAGAAGATCCGCTGGTATTGACTCTGAGATCCCGAGGCATGCGACTAATTGTTTGTTCGTCGGGTAGGGGTTTTGCACATTTGATGTAGGTCCTACGATCAGTCTGCAAAATAGACACTTTGGTGCAACATAACTCATGATATGGGGTAGTAGATGTTTTTGAGATGCTTCACACAAGTTTAATAACATGAATACTTAAGAAGATTGACACATATTCTTCTTATCTATCATCATTATTCCAAGTAAAAGACTATAATAATTTGTATTTCTACAAGTTATCAGGTTGGCCGACACCTTTTGACATTTCACATGGGCAACCATTTGTTTTCCCATCTTTTCACGCAAGTCCACCCCTTCCCCAAGCCTCTTTCTCCATCCACCATAATTTTCCATCTACAAATTTCAGCACATCCAATCTCCTCGTCTCCCACTGACTTTGCCCACCAATGTTTTTGTCAGTTGTCATTTTTCCATCTGCCAGTCTCTTTGCCACCCTAACCAATGAACTACCGGTGTCTTCTCTCTCCATCGTGGTCAACTTATTGGGAAAAACCTTCCACTTCTATTGCATGAACAAGCAGAAAAATAACTAAAAAATTGAAAGAAAATAATAAAATTGGAAACACAATAATTAGCGTGAAAAACTCAAACTCAACGGAAAACAACAGCCCATCAAAGAGATTCATTATGCAAAAAATTGTTACATTCTCAGAATAATTCTCTCCTCGACCCCAATTATAACATCACTCTCAAAGCTTTTGACTACTCATACCCTTTTTCCCATTTTTGAACTAGAGAATGCAGAAGGGAATTTAACAAGACTTAACACACCTAAGCTTAAAATGTTTCTAACTGAGATGACTTGAAACCAAAGACATAGATTCCTTTTATAATGCTTGGAGCCCATGACTTTTTTGAGTTTTTCTGATGTGGGATGATTGCACTTTTACTATTTTACCAAAACCCAACACAACCTTCCACTACAACTTTGAGAAGCAATATTTTCTTCGTCCAATCATTGGAGACTTTTGACACATTCGGCTTCTTCAATCGAGTTGTCATTTGTCTGACACCACCTTTTCCATTGGTATTTTTCTCCTTTTTTCATTCCTTGCATCTCCAACTTTTTTCCTTTTTCATCATTCAAACGTTTTTATTTTGCTTGTCACTTTGCCTCCTTGACCTTACGTCCATCGGTGAGTTTTCTTTGCTTGTCTCGACCTTTTTTTTTATGGGTAGGTTTTCTTTTTGTCTTTCCTCCTCGACTTCTTCATCTTCCCCGTTTGGTTTCCATCTTCGATTGAACCATAAAGAGTTCTTCAGGTTTGAGACATTAGCAATCTTAGAATGATTGTCAATTGTAGATTTGTTTACAAACTTGAAATTCTCATTCCATTTTTGCGCTTTAAGTTTCTCGCAATTTCTCCTCCCGAATTTTTCTATTTGTCGTTATGCGCTTACAATCTGCAACCCAATTTTGCAGTTACTCCCACATCCATGGAGTTTCTCCTCTATCTGTCATATAACATTTGCGATTAGCAATTCGTTTTAGGCACTCGCTTCATGTCTATGGTTCTTGTTCTCCCATTGTCCAAAAGAAAAAAAGAAAGAAAAAAACAGTACTCCCAAGAAAGAACGAGCATTGATACCAATTTATTAGGATACTTCCTAATTAGAGCTCTTAAGAACAAGAAAATTCAAGAACACTCAAATATGGAAATATGCTATATAATAAAAGTAACATGACAACCTAACCTTACGAGAGGGCTAGTCTCTCCCAAATTTACCAAATGAAATTCCAAAAAATTTGACACCCACTTCCCAACCCCACTCCCTCTATTTATCTATAAAGCATTGCCACTCCTAAGGTGGCCAAGTGTCGGTGTCGAACATGTGTCCGACACTGCCACGTCCTGACGTCGCCGACATGTGTCCGACACGCCTTATTTCATTATTGTTTTTTTAATTTTTGACACGCCCTGACATGACTGGACACTTAAGGGCACAACTGCGACACGTTCAAGACAATGGACCTACAAAATTAAAATGAAAAAACAATGAAACAACCATTTTTAAGCCCGAAGGCTTATAATATTAGCCCAATCGAAAACTTAGCTTTTATGGTAAATATGTAGAACTGACTGCACAATTTATCTACCCGTATCGCAATCATGTTAATTTTCTTGAAAGGATTTCTTGCTTTCACTTGTTAGAATTGTTAGTGTGAATATGTGCAGTCTTGATGCGAAGTGATTGCCATTTGAATGCAATTCTTGATTTAAATGCATTTTTGTTTTACCCGAGTGGTTTTGATATGATATGCAGTGGGAGGGATAAGATTGAAACTAGATCAGGTGAAACTCTTTCTTCCCAGAATTTTCATTTTGAGACGTCTTAGTTGTAGTCAAGGCATTAATTGACAGTTCGGTTCTATTTTTCAGTTTAAGCAAGCTGAAGAAACTGCTCAGAATCTTGATTTGGATGGCCTTGTTGTAATTGGTGGAGATGACTCCAACACAAATGCACGTCTCCTCGTTGAAAACTTTAGGTATTTTTCAGAA
>NW_028325985.1:0-27951 GCF_027475165.1 Benincasa hispida | reverse complement strand
TTGGGGTGAAAAAGTTATACCTTCTTTTTCTCTATCTATTTTGTGACGGGTTTAGTTCCCTCGTATTTGGTACATTAGATTTTGACGACTGCTTGTCCTATATGTTTTCTTTTTTCTTCGGTGTTTTGATTTTGTTTGACAGATTGTAGATTATTTTGCTGTCTTTAGTTCTAGTTCTGTTTTTTTGTGGTTTTTATTTTCCTTTTTTTATTTTATTTATTTATTTGGTTATATTTTAGAATTAATTTTTCTTTTTACTGGATGGTTCAATTATTTCTTCATCCTCTGCAGTCTAATTTAATTTGATTTTTACTTATTTTTTATTTTATAGGATTTATTTTGGTAAATTGTTTTTCTACTTTTGCACTATGGGTTTTTGTTTTTTTAGCTTATTTTTTTCTTTTCAATGAAATGTTCAATTTTTTCTTCTAGAATTTATTTTGATACATTGTTCTTCCTCTATTTGCACTATGGGTTCTAATTTTGTGACCCTTTCTCTATTAAATTCCACAAAAGTGTCAAAAATGATTATACTTATTTGGTCCTATTTTATTTATTTTTGCACCAAATGTTGAATTATTTTCACGGTGGTTGGTTTAATTTGTTCTTTGTGAGACATTCTTTTAGTTTTATTTTATTTTGTACCTATTGTTAATTTTATTGCGCTCTCTCTCTTTATTGTCCCTCTTTTATCGACATTTATGTGATGTTGTTTTAGTTTTGTTTTGTTCGTTGTAGGTACATTACTTTTCTAATGTTGTGTTGTTTGTTCATGTTTTATGTATTTTTTCTCTTTTCTATTTCATCGACTTTATGTCTCTTTTAATTTATTACTCTTTAGTTTTAGTTTTTGTATATTATTTTTGTGAACAATATTAATTTGTTAGTTTTGTAGGGAATATTTATTGCATTTCTTGGTTGACTACTTTGGATAACACTTTTTGTATGGTAAGAGAAGGGTGGTTATTTTGATTGTGTTACTGTTACATATGAGTTGGCACTTCTTTTTTCTGTATTCTGATCACACTATAGCACATTTCAATATGTGTGATAGATTGAAGTTTCATTAACATTTGGCCTTTCATATGATTATATAAATGTGGTTATGGTTATAATATTAAATTTTCTCCTTAGATCAGAGTCTGCCTAAGGTTAAATTCTTAATCTCAGGCACATTACTTGTTAAGTTGAAGTTAAATTCTAAATCTTTCCAATTCTCCTGTAGTTGCTGGATGAGTTGAAGAAGAAGAATCCTGAGAATGAAGTCCATCTCAACAACGTATATTACATCTCTTAATCTCTCAAACCCTCCCAAATTTGTAGACAAATAAAATTGTGTTGCCCTAACACGGAAGATTCTGTTGCCCTTGTAAAATCATAATCTTTGTATTACTTGTAATTTTTGTTTTCAAGGCTTGAATTATTGTACGCCTTTTAAATTATAATTCTATAGTAGAATTTATGGATTAAATGTCATAGCCATATTGTTCGATGATGATGTGTCATGTTATACTTTTTTACCCAAAAAATGGATTTGGCAAGGGAACTTTTAAAAAACGGACAATAATTGATAAAACGGATAGATTTGGGCTTCAATGTCAGAAGAGTGCTTCATGTTAAAGAATTCTCATGGAGTTGTTGGTGCATTACCTCCTCCATGCCGCTCTGAAAGATGATATCTTTCGCCACTTTATGGAGCCAAAAAACCCTTTGCATTTGGGTAACCGACATCACATAGATAATAATACCATATTGAATGTCCAATCGTTTTAAACCTTATATTAAAAATCTAATGAATAGGGGGAGATAGTATGTGTAGCTAGTTACCCTTCGAAACCTTCAGTCTGTTAGGTCTGCATCTCTGAAACCTTAATGTCGGTTGCAACCGACAAGCTTTAATCACTAAAAACCTTTAATGTCGGTTGCAAATGACATTAAAGGTCTTTAATGTCGGTGGCAACCGACATTGGAGGCTATGTTATTGGTGTTATTGAAGTCCTTTAATGTCGGTTTAAAACCGACATTAAAGGAACCTGACATTAAAGGGCTCTAATAACACTATCTTTAATGTCGGTTGCCAATCGACATTAAAGCCCGAATTTCTTCTAGTGTATTATTATAAACTTTGTTTATGTAAACAGAATATGAGTTAACAACAACAACAACCACAAGAAGAAGTAATTATTATTATATAAATATAATTATATAATATATTCATTGGGGCGGGACAGGAAACCGGGGTGGGAACGAGGTCGGGGACGAGGACGAGGAATATCCCATCCCCGTCCCCGTTTAACCAACGGAAAAAAAATTATCCCATTCCCCGTCTAATCGGGGATTTTTCGTCCCGTTCAAGGCGAGGGCCCCACAGGGTAAATGGATATCCCTAAGGAAGAGCATTGAAAAATTCAAAATTTACTTCAAATTATCACGTTGAACTTTAAATTTCATTAAGTTAGACTCATACGACATTTACCAAATCGTGATAACATTTCATTGATGAATCAATTGTAATGAGTATGAATAGCAAATGTAATTGCATTTTTTTTTTATCTTGTTACTATTACTGTTAGCTCTGAAGGTCAAACAGTAATGGTATCAGTAAAAGTGTCAAAATTCATATTTTTTTTCCTCTGGAACAATAATCATAACGATAGCGGTAACGATACAACATAATTTCTAGATATAATTGAATTGAGCACACTCCATTTGTAAATTAGTTTACATTTTTTTATTACAGATTTGAAAGTAGGCCCCATGTGTTAGTATGGACGCTTAACACAAGTAAACACACACCAAAAGATCAACTTTTCACATTATCATTGATTTATTACCTTTTCACTTAGATAGACATGAACTAAGTTGTAATTAATTTCTACAATTTATTCGTTGTTATTCCGTGTTCATTACTAATTAAAAAGTTGTTAGGGTTTTTGAGGTGTCACATCCCATTACTTTCATTAAATTAGACATAGTTTCTTAGGTTGTTGCGTCCAACATTTGTACCATGTCTGCGACATTTTTTCATTACCTTTTTTTTAATATCAATTTACCCATTATTTATTTATTTATTTATTATTTATTTCCAGTTAAAAACATAATGCTCTTTTGATCTCATTTTCTATTTTTTTTCAATTCTTCTTTTTAATTTCATTTTAGTTTGTCAAAGTATTTGTATAATATTAAATTTACTTTTAAGAATTTAAACTTTTGAATCAATCGATAATTATTTTAAATGATATTAGAATAGAAAGTCATGTATTCAAACTTTTTAAATGTTATCTCCTCCTAAATTAATATTCAAATTTCTAGGAAGTGTGTATTTATATTATATTAAAATTAATTTTACCTAGGAGCTTAAGCTTTTAGGTCAATCGGTCATCAATAAAATTTTTCTTTTTACTTCATCTTTTAATATACATTCGCCTATTATTTTCATTTTATTTTTTTTTTAAAAAAATAGGTTAATATATATAATTTTAATTTTTTTATTTTTCCAGCACATATTTTTATATTATTCTTTGATATTATGGTTCATCTAGTTGTTCATTTACCGAAGGAAGCCAAATTTGTTGGACTTGTCAATTATAGTTGGATGTATCCAATTAAGAGGTATGATTATTTTTAGATTTTTAATTAATCATTAAAGTATGTTAATTGATCAAACCATTTCATAATATACACACACGTGTAGGAGTTTGAGAACACTGAAACAATATATAAGAAATAAAGTTTGTCCTGAAGGTTCAATTGCAGAAGCCTTTATAGCGAATGAATCATTGGCATTTGTTCAATGTACTTACATGGTATTGAAACAAAATTCAATAATACGGTTCGGAATGATGATACGATAGACTATAATACATCGAAAACTATTGGACATCTACCTATATTTTCACAAAAAGCATGTCCAATTGGTAGTTCACGTATGAAAAAACTATCAGGTGATGAATTACAAAAGGCTCATTGGTATGTCTTAAGCAATTGTGAAGCAGTAGATCCATACATGAGGTATGTACTTATGAACACTCTAAACTTCATTATCTTTTGTTTGATTGACTAATTGAAGGAAATCAAACACGAAGATTTCCATGAGCAGCGGAAGGGATCGTTCCAAATTCCATTAAGATTAAACATAAAACAATTACAGTCTAAAAAGAAAACTAACAGGTCATGCATATACAGAAAATACAACATGTTAAACGATGATACAAGGGATAGAGGATGCATACATTTGAAGAACCATTCTTCAAGAATCCATTGAACAGTCTACAACGCGTCCACAAACTGCAATACTCGAACGCAACGATCACCACACGAACAACACGAACAACCAACAGCTCCTCGAACCCAATCGAATCAAACTCGATTCACGAACAGAGTAGCACACTACCACAAGTGTTACCTTGGTATTCTCGGTGTGAGAATCCAGGAGTTATGGGCTCTATATGATCTTGACTTGAGGAAGAGACTGTAGGTCTACAATTGAGTAGACGATCGAGCAAGTGGGATATAAGAAGCTGGTCTATCGTATAGACGATGTGTTCGATCCTTTAGTAAACGGCAGCCTATTGCATAAACTATACTACTCAATCGTGTAGCAACGATTAGCTGATGACTATCGTATAGTCAACTCTACACGATCGTTTATCTTTGTCAACGCTATCGTTTAGTGAAACTCTTTCACTTGATAGCTTGTCTCTGTGAGAACTTTTCAAATGAGGCAGCTACTAGATTTAGGAAAACAATTTTCCTTTTTATCTCACGGTTACCATAAAACTTTCAATAACCTCCAACTCAATCGGTTATTAGAGAAAAAAAATTAATTATCATATAATTAATATATTATAAATAAATATGATAACCGACTTACCATATTATATTTATAACATATAATTTTAATATTTCATCTCATGAAACATACAAACTATAGTTCTTCTTCTATTTTATGGTGTACTTAATGTAAATCATATTTACATTAATTCCTCCACTTGATGTATCTCATACATCATACCAATTATATTATATATAATTGAATTTTTCTTGTTAATTTGAACACTTTAAATCAACCCCAAAATCTGATTCTCAACTTGAACCCATTGAGCTACTAAGAGGACCTTATGGACCTGTAGCTCGAAGCTCTAACGATACGTGAATAGCTGACTAAACTCTTTAGTCACGAGATTCACCATCCGTTAACTGTCGGGCACTCCATAAAGACCGACAGCTACACTTTTCTCACTACATATATATTTATGTGTCCATATTAACCAATCAATAGTGCGATAACCCTTCACAAATCGCTCGTAAGTACAGCTAGGCCAATTTACTGTTAGTTACATCTAACTCCTTCAGTACCACTGATTCCTCTAATGAACATTAAGTCATAGTCCTACTATGACTGAGTCCTCTATTCCAAAGAGAGGATGTGGCCACTATGTTCAAGACTCAGAATCAGCCTTTAAGGGTGTAATCTATCTACTTACCCCTGCTTTGGGGAAGAAGTGAATTCTGTTTTGTGTAACTGAGTTCTCAACTCCCCAATCAGACAAATCCCTAAAAAGGTAAGTTTGTTGAGTTGGCAATCTGGCCACTCTCACCCATACTAATCAAAGGACCGCCCTCATAGGCTCCTTCTCAAAACACTCAGGATTAAGGTCATGTCACCTATGGTCATGTTAGTGAAATGTAAGTCTCAATTATCAATGGCGTTATATAAAGAGACTAATCATCTCGTGGTCCAGTCTTATATAAACTCTTTGTATAGGATACCCCCGCTCGCATGTTTCCACATGAATGGTCAGGATCAGACCATCTGTAGCACGTTACAACATTTGCAACTATTTACAAAGCTGGCCATATCCGTAGTGTCACCAGGATAAGGTATCTCTCCTTTATCCTTATACTACTGACAAGATTATGTCCAATCACTAGAGGCACGCCTTGCAAAGACAGAAGAACATATGGAGAGTGAACATCGAGAGAATGAAAGAAATAGAGCTGCTGTAGAAGAAGCGTTAGAAAGTCTAACATCAAAAATACGAGAGAAAATTTAGTCAAATGAATGAATTTTTAGAAAGAATCACTGAAGTATGTTCTTCTATTACTAAGGTAATTGCATTACTTCACTTATGTTCATAGTAGTCAAATTAGTGTAGTGATTTCATCAATTGATTGTGATTGGTGATGTAGTTTTGAATATTTTGTCTGTGTTGGGGGAAGGGAACAATATTTATGTTTTGTTGTTGTGAAAAAAGTGGTTTGGGGATGGGGGAGTAAATAAATATCTACGTGGGGCGGGAGGGGGGAGAATAAAAGAACAATTGCAAAATATGTTTATAATTGTTATTATGTGATAACTATTGATCAGGTATTTCATTCTTTTCCTTGTTGTGAACAAGTGGTTGGGGGAGGGAAGAAAGAATTAATGTTTAAATATTTGTTGTTGTGAATGTGATGTGGAAGAGGGGGGAGGGGGGGTGTTGTGAATGTGGGATAGGGGTGGGGGAGGTAGGGGAGAAGAGAAAAAGAATTACAAAATATGTATGATTTTTTACTTGTGGAAGATGTTATATGTTTGTTATTAGGTGCTTTGAGAGGGGGAGGGGGAGTGTTTGAGAATTTATGTTTATTGTGATATGATGAGTTTTTTTTTTTTATTGTGATAATTAGGGTTGAAATTATCTGAATTGTCATTTTCATCATCTAAACCAACTTATGACTCATAATATAAAATGGATTAATCATTTTATATAAATGGTGAGTTTGCTTAAGTTTGATATTTAATTTTTGAAATTTTTGAGAATATGTGAATTGTGTTTGAAAATAATTTGATATATAATTATGTGTGTAGGACTAAATTGGAGTTTGTTGGTGATGACTATATTAACATTTTTCTTTTCAAGATCACCAATTAGGTGATGACTATATGCCGGACTTTTTTTTCTTCTTGAGATCACTAATTGTAGACTTTTATTATTATTATTACTATTATTTTGTTGTAGTGGATATGATGGATTTTATAAACATTTTTAGTATATAGTACGATTAAGTTGCATTGCAATATTTTTTTAAAAAAAATATTATTAAAATTTGTGACATAACTAAAACGTCCCAAGCACTACAAGAATTTTGGGCTTTAATGTCGGTTGAAAAAAGTGAAATCAGATGAATTAAACACAACTTCTACATGAATTATGAGTAAATGAATGAAGTTGAAGGAACTTGTGATTTAGCCATTTGTCGAACTAGATTGTAAAAAAAAAAATCAACATTGAAGACTCAACGATTACACTTTTGAAATCATATACACAAATAAGAATGCACCAACAAAATGTGCCTTTTAATTTGCTTTTAAATGTTGCAATGTCGACTATGTAATTAATATTGGTGAAAATTTATCAATAATTCTACATACGAGACTATGATTTTATATCGTATTACAATAAACAGAAGAGGACCTTATAGTCTCAGATGAAAACACAAAAAAAATATAACCACAAAACTATAAGTGAAAGATAAAAAATTACAATCTAAGCTCGCCTATAAAATAGGAAACATACTTATAAAATTTTTGTTTCTAAAAACATGCCCATTACCTTCTAATATGATTTCACAGCCATCTTTTAAAAAAGGAAAAAAAAAAACTTGTTATTGTATTTAAAATTTAGATTTCAAAAGCATTCTAAAAAGTAAAAAGAAAAAAGGAAAGGAAAGAAAAACTAAAGTCAATTAAAAAAATAAAAAAATGAAATTAGAAAGAAAACAAAAGAACTGGTTTATCCAAGTAAGAAACCAAACATCCCCACAAATTTTGGGCCTCTTGGGCCGAAATGTATAGCCCGGAAGAAAATTCCTTGATTTTGGGCTTTAGATTATTCGCATCATTGACTATTTTGCCATTTCTTTTAATAGTTTAAAAGGGTAGTTTGAAGGGATTTAAATATTATTTTGGTTTTTGTACTTTTAGTGCTTATTTATTTTATTCCATTTGCTTTCAACCTTGATTCATTTTGATGCTTTGAAAATATTCATTTTGGTCTTTGTACTTTTAAAAAGTGACCATTTTGGTCCATTCATTTCCATTTTTAGTTTATTTTTAAGGGGTGAAAATGGTTACTTTTAAGAAGTTCAAGGATAAAAAAGAACAAAATTTGAAAGCACAAAGACCAAAGTGAACATTTTAAAAATACATGGACCAAAATGAAACAAAGTTGAAAGTATAGAAACCAAAATGAACATTTTAAAATTACAAGGATTAAGATGAACAAAAGTAAAAATATAAGGACCAAAATAGTATTTAAACTCTTGAAGTTCTAACATTTTGATCATAGATACATGACTGAACTATCTCAATTATGTTTGAGAACTTCATTTATTCAAGGTGGTCCCTAAAACAATAATAAGAATAACCCTGAATAATGAATTGATAATCAATCCCAAGAATGTTAAATAAATTTGGCTTGGAAAGTTTGATTAAAGATAAGAAAGAAAGGAGAACTTATTTATCTTCAAGATTTTGGAAGTCTCCCCAATCTAATTGATCAAACTAGGTTGAAAGTTTTAGGCATTCTAAACACAAGAATACAAAAAAAAGCATAAAAGCTTGAGAAACTAAACTCTATAATAAAATCATTCTAATTTCAATTCTACTTCAAATGTGAAAAATACAAAACAATTTAAACTAAATGAAATGTCACTATGAAAGAACACAACCTTTCACCTATATAATCGAGGTCCAACAAAAAACTCTTCAACTCTATACATGGTCGTTTATAAATGTAAATACATGAAATTAAGTCGGTACATAAGGCATTAAGGATGTGGATGAATTTAGATTTTCATTTTCACAGCATCTCTTAGGTGGCCTTAAACTTAAAAGATTACAACTCTTCGGCATAATTTGAAAACTTACTTTGGATGTAAACATTTAATGCTTCAACAAGACTTTTAGCTCTAGCTCTTGTCATTGTCATTTATTTCCTTATCATAGGTAGAGAATTCAAATCTTCAACATTTTGGTCGAAGAAAAAATCATGGATTAAATTTGGAATTTTTGAAAGTACATTGTCTAAATTATTAGATATTAAAGTTTAGTGGTTAAAATGTTACTAAAATTAATGTACAAGTATCTTTAAGAAAAATTGTGATGTATAGTAACAACAAAAATTTTGCTAATGAAAAATACAACTATTGAAGTATTTGCAAAAATGACTAATTGGATATTTGTAGTTGAGATGAAGAAATTTCTTTTCATTTATATCCCTAGTATATCTATGTATTTACTTAACAATATCAACAAAAAGTTGACAGTTTTTTTTTTTAAATTAAAAAAGAGAAAAAAATCGATTATTATTACCTTGCCCTAACTTTTTTTTCTGATTTTTTTTATGAAAACATTAGTGTAACGACCCGACCTTTCACTCTGACAAGAGTCGTTACTCTTATATGCATATTTACATTTAAAACATTCTGACCAATAAAATAAAATATTTATTGAAACAAAGATAATTATTTCAAATGAATTCATTAAATCTGTAAAATAAACAAGTAGATAAAAAACCCTTTTGCTTAGGACCTCTAAACACAACTAAGAAAAATAAAGAAAATAACATCAAATTATTAAAAAAAATTGTCTAACGATGAAAAAAAGAAAGCCTCATCTCATTTTTCTTTATTTTATTTCACATCCTTTACTGATTTTGTTGAAACATAGTTTATTATTATTGTAATTATCCCCTTTTTAAAATTATTATTTATTTATTTTCTCCCCCTTCTATTTTTTCCCTTTTTTTCACCCCTAAAGCCATCCAATAAAACACCTCAGGCGGTTACATGAGAGAGAATATTGAGTGGAGTTGGAGTCAGTGATTCGAGTGGGTTCCTCCAACTCCAAGTGCCCCCAACTATTTATTAATTTACGTTTTTGTTTCCTTTTGCATATTTTATTATATGAAAAAAAATATTTATTTTAATTTTGTTCCTAAATTTTAAAATTTATATTTCTAACCTTAATTTTTTTTAAATACTAATTTTCATCTTTATTATTAATATATGTTAATAAATTTAAAATAATTAAACGATTTATAATTAATTAATAGACATTAACTTCAATGATCGAAAGTGAGCGTCTAATAAAAATCAATGTTAAAAATATAAAATCAGATACCAAATTGAAACAAGATTCAAATCTCAAAGATAAAATTATAACATTCGAAACTAAAATCAAAATTTAAAGAGTAATATTTTGAAGCCTAAAAACCAAATAGAAATTAGATCCAAAATTCGGGGACGAGAAGTATTTACCATATTTTTGTTGTTATCCACCTCGATTTCAATTCCGTCTCTTCAATCTCCTAAAACATTCTTATTGCTCTCAAATGCATACGAGAACCCATAAAATTTTTCATGGCTTATACCGGTGTTCAAAAAATTCTAACATTCAAATAATCCAAATCAACTCAATCTAATTTGGGTTTTAAACTTATTTGTTAAAATAAATGAAAACTCTATAGATTATGTTGGTTATAGTTCAATTAGAATAATTAATCTTAACTAACCAAACTTAATATTAATTTTAAAATATATATATATATATATCTTAATGTTATTTAATTTATAGTTTTTTTGTTTATTTATTTTCAGCAACTCTTCAAAAAAAAATACTTTTTTAAGATGGAAATAAAATTTGATAATAAAAATTGAAATTGAATTGCTAAATTTAATTCAGTAGGTAAGAAAAATTAAATAGACTTTTTACCTATTAACATCTATTTCTTTTTAAAACAAAAATTTTAATAAATTTTTCGAGTAACTTGAACCAACCCAAATGTTTCATAGTTGAATTGGATTGGACTCATGAGTTAAAAGAAACTTACAATTTGAACAATTAAGTTGGATCTTTAAAAAGGTAATTGCATTGAGTAACACCATTAGGACTAATAATTAGTGTATAACAACATTTTAAAAGAATTGTAAATATAGTAAAATTAATAAGTGATAATTTCTATCATTCTATCCGTGACAAGATCCATCATTGATAGACACCAAGAGTTGGATCTAAATTTTACTATATCAATAAATTCTTTTGCATGGTTTAATATCTTACTTTGGGCTTGATTAATATATTTGCAACTAGGGGTGTAACAACTCAGATTTGTACGCATACACTACAGGAAATTAAATATTGAAATTTATTGGATGATAAATATAAATACCCTAACCTTAATTTAGGAAGCAGAGAAACAATTAAAAAGAATAATAATAATAATAAATAAATAAATAAAAATAAAAGAAAATTAGAAAGAACGAAGGTGGAGAGAGCGAGACTCTAATTCAATGATAAATAAATAAATAAATAAATAAGAGAAAATTGGAGAAAGCGAGAATGGAGAGAACGAGATTCCTGGAGAGAGCGAGATTAAAGAGAAAATTGGAGAAAGCGAGAGTGAGAGCGAGATTCCTGGAGAGAGCGAGATTGAAGGAAAATTGGAGAGAGCGAGAATTGTAGCGAGATTTGCAGCGAGAAAGTGCGAGAGAGCGAGAGCCACACCAGCGAGAAACCTAGAGAGAGCGAGAGTCTGAGAAGAGAGTTGCGCGATCGAAGAGAGAATTGGAGAGCGAGAAACCCCAGCGAGCGATGCTAGCGAGATTGAGGCTGGCGAGAGTAGAGAGAGTGAGATCCCTCGAGAAAGCGAGATTGAAGGAAAATCGGAGAAAGCGAGAATTGTAGCGAGAAAGCTGGAGAGAGCGAGACGGAAGAGAAAATTTGAGAGCGAGAGTGGAGAGAGCGGGATTCCCAGCCAGAAAGCTAGAGAGAGCGAGATTTGGACGGAGCGAGATTTGGACAAAGCGAGAGTGGACAGAGCGAATTCCTAGCGAGAAAATTAGAGAGAGCGAGATTCTAAGAGCAGAGTGAGTGAGATTTGGATAGAAGCGTGAATTATGCGTTGAATTTGGCCACGATCTTATAGATTATCATGGAAAAACCCTAAAATTGAATACAAACAAAGAATAATGACGTAAGGGCAAACGTTAGCCAAGATTAGGTGTCTTATTGAGAGGAATCCTTCAACCCTAAGTAATTTTAAAGAAGCCACCTGTACGATGATTTGTCACACTGAGAAGAGCTGAAAACTACTATAAATAGGACCCTTTGCCGAAGATTTAACCCATTCTCAAACAAATCTCAGTAACAAAGAATCGTGTGAAAGAGTAAGTGTGAGTGAGGAAGTTCTGTGAGGCTAAAAGACAAAAGCTCGGGTAAGGTGCTGCCCAAATTTCCTTCTAGTTTAAGAAAGGAAAACTCTACTGATCAAATCATAAAGAATAATAAGGAATAATTAGATCACAGTCAAGGTAAGTAGTTTATCTTACCCTCTCTTTAAATGTACTACCAATGGTAGTGTACCTTTATTATGTTGCATGGTTATGTTAATTGTTATATTGCATTACATATTTAGAACACGTTTCTCTACAAGGGACCCCATGCATTATGTTTGTTCACGATTACGTTAAAATCAAGTTTTAATTAGGTGTAAGTTATGCTTCCAATCTAATCTTACGTTTATGTTAATGATTGATGTTGGATGCGACTCTGGCCCTACTGACTGCATGATCCGCTAATCATCAGATGGGTTAGTTTCCGCTTAAGTCCTAATCTTCCTATCAGGGCAGAGAAATTTATGCTTCCAGGGCTGGCAGGGCATGTATGGTTGCACCCCTCCAGGCCTAATCTTACGTTATGTTTATGCTAGGGACTAGCAGGGTATGTATGGTTGCACCCCTCTAGTCCAATATTACGTTTATGCTAATGGTTGATGTTGGATGCGACTCTGGCCGTACTGACTGCATGACCTGCTAATCATCAGATGGGTTAGTTTTCACTTAGGTCCTCATCTTTCTATCAGGGCGGAGAGATTTATGTTGGAAGCATAACCGACCACCACATGTTATTATATGTTTTCGGTCCCAATCATATATTTTCATGACATGTTGCTTGTGATTGTGTATTTGGTCACTACCCTACGTGAGAACTACTTACTGGGTATATTATATACTCATCCTATATTTTTTACAGACTTTTTAGGTAAGGACACAGCGTAGATGGCAGAATTGGACATCCCTCAAATGGCCAACCATCAAACTCACTATTATAGGCACATGCATTTTGTACCACCACGCTAATGTTTTACGGATCCTGGTGTTTTAATAAATAAACTTTTTATATAGATTTTCTATCTAATTAATAAAATTTAGATATGTTCTTTGAAATTTTCACCAAAACTCATCTCATGATAGAAAAGTCTTAAGTATGCATGTCGTAGCGGTCAGATCATAATGTGTAAGGATCCGGTCGTTACAAGGGGTGTTCAAAAAACTCGATGACCTGAAAAAATTGATCGACCCAACCCAACCCATGCGGTTTAGGTTGGGTTATCAACTCATTTGGGTTAGGTTGGATTCAAATAAATGAAAATTTTATGGGTTGGGTTAGTTCATGATTTCACCTAATATAACCTAAACCAACCCGAATTTATTATTAATTGTAAAATATATTTTTTATTACTTATAACACAATTATTTATACATATATTGATTTTATTTTTATTTCATTCCAATATTTTTTTTAATAATTTGGTCTCTATGTTTTGGGTCTAGTTTCTATTTGGTTTCCATGTTTCAAAATGTTCAACATTTAGTCCTAAAAGTTTTGGGTCTGGTTTCAATTTAGTCTCTACGTTTCAAAATATAACAATTTTACCCTTGACATTTGATTTTGTTTCAATTTGGTTCCTAGATTTCAAGATTTTTACTTTTAACCTCGATCTTTTACTAAATACTCATTTTTTTTATCTATAATGTCTGTGTATAAAATAAATTTAAAACAGTTAATATAATTATTAATTAAGTTTCACTATTTTTCATCATATTTAAAATTTCACTTCATAGTTATTTCAAATTAATTAAGAGGAAGTGACCAATGATTGAGAGTGAGTATTTAATGAAATATTGAAATTGAACGTGTAAAAGCTTGAGAGCTAGGGACCAAATTGAAATAAAACTCAAATCTTAAGGGTAAAATTGTAACATTTTGACACGGATTAAATTGAAAGTAAATTCAAAATTTAAGAATTAAATATGTAACATTTTTAAACTTGAGAATCAAATAGAAATTAGATCCATAGGGACCAAAAAGATATTTTTTCCCAAATTTAAAAAAAAAAGTTATTTCACTTAAATTTTTTCCTTTCAAAATCTCAAATTTAAAATATTATTCATCTTCGTTTATTTCTCTTTTTAAAATAAACATTCATAAACTATTTTAAAATAAACATTCATTATAAAGATAATACTATGTGTAAAAATATAGTTTATTCCTATAATTTCTAAAAGTTAAAATTTAAATATTATAATATCATAGTCAAACTTTTCATTTAAATACTACAACATTTATGGCTTAAGATAGAAAGTCTTAAATGTTAAAACAATTTAGAAATGTATTAAAGTACGAAAAGGTTGAAATGTTAGAAAATAACTAACTTTTAATACCAGAATTTTTGTAAAAACTATATAGATAAAATAATAATAATAATAACTAGTATAATATTTATAATAATAATTATTATTATAAACTCTATTTATGTAAACAGAATATGAGTTAACAACAACAACAAGAAGAAGAAGTAATTATTATTATATAAATATAATTATATAATATATTCATTGGGGTGGGGCAGGAAACCGGGGTGGGAACGAGGTCGGGGACGAGGACGGGGAATATCCCATCCCCGTCTCCGTTTAGCCAATGGGGAAATAATTATCCCATTCCTCATCTAATCGGGATTTTCCATCCCGTTCAGGGCGTGGACCTCGCGGGGTAAATGGACATCCCTAAGGAAGAGCATTGAAAAATTCAAAATTTATTCCAAATTATCACGTTGAACTTTAAATTTCATTAAGTTAGACTCATACGATATTTACCAAATCGTGATAAAATTTCATTGATGAATTAATTGTAATGAGTATGAATAGCAAATGTAATTGCATTTTTTTTTTTATCTTGTTACTGTTATGGTTAGCTCTGAAGGTCAAACGGTAATGGTATCAGTAAAAGTGTCAAAATTCATATTTTTTCCTCTGGGACAATAATCATAACGATACAACATAATTTCTAGACACAATTGAATTGAGCACACTCCATTTGTAAATCAGTTTGCATTTTTTATTACAGATTTGAAAGTAGGCCCCATGTGTGAGTATAGATGCTTAACACAAGTAAACAAACACCAAAAGATCAAATTTTTACATTATCATTGATTTATTATCTTTTCTCTTAGGTAGACATGAACTAAGTTGTAATTAATTTATATAATTTATTTGTTGTTATTTCGTGTTCGTTACTAATTAAAAAGTTGTTAGGGTTTTTGAGGTGTCACATCCCATTACTTTCATTAAATTAGACCTAGTTTCTTAGGTTGTCCAATATTTGTACCATGTCTGCGACATCTTTTCATTTCTTTTTTTTAATATCAATTTACCCATTATTTATTTATTTATTTCTTGATTTCCAGTTAAAAACATAATGCTCTTTTGATCTCATTTTCTATTTTTTTTTTCAATTCTTCTTTTTAATTGCATTTTAGTTTGTCAAAGTATTTGTATAATATTAAATTTACTTTTAAGAATTTGAACTTTTGGATCCATCGATGATTATTTAAAATGATATCAAAATAGAAAGTCATGTATTCAAACTCTTTAAATGTTATTTCCTCCCAAATTAATATTCAAATTTCTAGGAAGTGTTAACGTATTTTTATATTAAAATTAGTTTCACCTAGGAGCTTAAGCTTTAAGGTCAATCGGTCATCTAATAAAATTTTTCTTTTTACTTAATTTTTTAATATACATTTGCCTATTATTTTCATTTTAATTTTTTATAAAAATTAGGTAAATATATAATTTTAATTTTTTTTATTTTATTTTTCCAGCACATATTTTTATATATTATTTTAATTTTTTGAAATTTGCTATATATATGTTCCATCTTTTACACACTTATCGTTTTGCCAATTGGCTAATGTTTGCCCTTACGTCATCATTCTTTGTTTGTATTCAATTTTAGGGTTTTTCCATGTATAATCTATAAGATCGTGGCCAAATTCAACGCATAATTCGCGCTTCTGTCCAAATCTCGCTCACTCTGCTCTTAAAATCTCGCTCTCTCCCGTTTTCTCGCTAGGAATTTACTCTGGAGCTTTTCTTGCTGAAAATCCCGCTCTCTCCACTCTCGCTCTCAAATTTTCTCTTCCGTCTCGCTCTCTCCAGCTCTCTCCAGCTTTCTCGCTCTCGCTCCCGCTCCCGCTCCCTCGCTCGCTCCCGCCCGCGCTCTCGCTCGCTCTCTCCCGCTCTCGCTCTCGCTCGCTCTCTCTCGCTCTAGCTCGCTCTCTCGCTCTCTCCCGCTCTCGCTAGCTCTCTCGCTCGCTCTCTCGCTCTCTCCCGCTCTCGCTCGCTCCCACTCTCGCTCTCTCCCGCTCTCTCCCGCTCTCGCTCGCTCCCGCTCCCGCTTCCGCTCTTTCCTACTGTCTCGCTAAGAATAGCTCTCTTTACTCTCGCTCTCTCCAACTTCCTTGCTACAATTCTCGCTCTATCCAATTTTCCTCCAATCTCGCTCTCTCCAGGGATCTCGCTCTCTCTACTCTCGCCAGCCTCAATCTCGCTAGCATCGCTCGCTGGGTTTCTCGCTCTCCGATTCTTTCTTCGATCGCGCAGCTCTCTTCTCAGAATCTCGTTTTCTCCCGTTTTCTCGCTGGTGTGGCTCTCGCTCTCTCCCACTTTCTCGCTCCCGCTGGATAATGAATAAATTTCCAATTTCAAATTTATTTATTTATTATTATTATTTATGAAAGCTTAGAGATCAAATTGAACAAACTAAAAAATTTAAAGACTAAAATAAATATTTTGACTGTACATAGACCAAAATATTGTAAACTTGAAAAGTGACGAGGCTATTGTAAGGGAAATTTTTCATATTATTATTGATTTGAAAAGAAGTTTTGAAAACGGAACTGAAAAAAGAACAAGTTTTTGACCAAAGTCAATAATAATTAAAATTACTTGACCACCCGTTTTATTGGATCAAATTATTATTATTACATCACCACAGCACTACAGAAGAGTGCAACGGATATATGGCCGGCTTTATAAAAGGCAGAGAAGTTCCTCTTCTTCCTTCTTCGATTAAAGCAGGTAGCCGCCGACTCTTCTTCTTCTTCTTCTCCTCTTCTTCCTTCTTCAATTAAAGCAGGTAACCGACTCTTCTTCTTCTTCTTCCCCTGGTTAATTTTCTTTTTTCTTGTGATTTAGGGTTTTTTCATATCATCATCTAATGTTGAACTAATTCTCTAATTAGGTATGCTTTCTCTTCTGTCCCTTTCCCTTTTTCAGAGATGAAATTTTCCTCTGTTTGGGGATTAGAAATTATCGAGAATGTGAAATAGTAGGGGTTTTAAATTACGAACCCTAGTGTTTTCCCTTTCGGTCTTTTCTGAAATTAAATTTCCCCTATGCGTTCTGTTTCTAAGCTTTACACACCAGGATGATTTTCGCCTGAATGAAATAGTAGGGGTTTTTGTTCTGTGTTTGATTGAATGACAGATAACCGAGAAGAAACCCGGCCCCTACATGGGCCATATGCAGGTAGTGGTGGGTGGGTGGGGTTATGTTGAAGTTTCTTCCCACATTACAAACCATGTCGTAGGGATCTTAGTGAAATGGAAGTGTGTAACATGGGCCATATGCAGAGTGGAGCAGACATGCGATGACTTTAAGCCAATAATTAAAAAACAGTTTAATCAACTTGGAAGAGAGGTTTAGCAGTTGAAGAAGCCAAATCCCCCACATGACCATCGAGGTAGGCGGAAAAGTTTTCCACATGGTGTCATGATGTAAGGTTTGTGTCATAATACACAAATAACTTATAAATTCTTCAGTCATAACAGAGCACACAAAGCATGATGTAAGGTTGTTTATTTGTACCTTTACTTTTCTCCTTTTCTTTCTTTTTGATGGTTGGTTGAGTCTTTGGTTTTGAATATTAAGAATGTATGTAAAAGAATTAACAACTTGAGCCTTTTCAATTTAGTATTTACTGCTAGTTTAACATGGAATAATGTAGAAAATGTCATGTAAAGGATCAAACCAAATCAAATAGATAGGAAAAGTGGATGTTGTTGCTAACCTGGACAATTGATTCACTTTTGCTGATTTTGGATCTGAGGTTTAATGGGCAAAACAGATAGTAAGATGAAGCTTATTGCATGATCATTGGGCTTCCTACTTCCATTCTAAACTTTCTGACTTTGTTTTACCTGGAAAATACTTCTCATTGAGATATAAAGATAGAGGGGGGGTACCTAAGTTAATATGGCGAAAAGAATGCTATTAATTTGTTCTTTGTGAGACATTCTTTTAGTTTTATTTTATTTTGTACCCATTGTTAATTTTATTGCGCTCTCTCTCTTTATTGTCCCTCTTTTATCGACATTTATGTGATGTTGTTTTAGTTTATTTTGTTCATTGTAGGTACATTACTTTTCTAATGTTGTGTTGTTTGTTCAAGTTTTATGTATTTTTTCTCTTTTCTATTTCATCGACTTTATGTCTCTTTTAATTTATTACTCTTTAGTTTTAGTTTTTGTATATTATTTTTGTAAACAATATTAATTTGTTAGTTTTGTAGGGAATATTTAATGCATTTCTTGGTTGACTACTTTGGATAACACTTTTTGTATGGTAAGAGAAGGGTGGTAATAGGTAACCAAGTTTTCTTCTTCTTCTTCTTCTTCTTCTTCTTCTTCTTCTTCTTCTTCTTCTTCTTCTTCGTCAGTGTTAATTAATCGCTTTAATTACCTTCTTCTTCTTTGTTAATCTTCTGGTTAGTTTTATTCTTCCTTGTGGTTTAGGGTTTTTTCTATTGGCCTTTTTTACATCTTCATGATCATCATCTAGAAGCTAGCAATTTGAGTGAGAAATGGTTAGTTTTTAATTTTATTCCTCAATTACTTTTTAATTATGGACTAATTAGTTTTCTAATGTGAACTAATTCTCTAATTAGGCATACTTTGTGGAAGCCAAATTGCAGAACAAATTAAGGAACATCACATATATCTAATCTAGGTTTGTGTGAAGTGTGCCTAATTATGTGCACGAAATTACTAGACCTTGTTTGTTATGATTCTAATTACTTTTAGGGTTTTCTAATTTCAGATTAAATATTATTGGGCTTTTTGGACCAAGGTGGGATTCATGCACAAACAAACCCCAATTCTCAACTTCTGCTACATCAGGTTTTTTTCTATTTCATTCTTCTTTTTTCAATATATTCTGGAATTTGCTCAAGTTTTGCAAGTTCTTAGTCAAAATATTTTCTCAAGTTTTGGAAGAAGTTGTTTCTTTAAAAGTTTCAAAATTTTCTTACCAAAACATTTTCTCAAACGTTTTTCTTCCTTTTATTTCAAAAAGTCCCTTCAAATTATCTTTTCAAACTTTTTTCTCAAACCTTTTTCTCTTTAACTTCTCGTGTTAAAAAATTCTGCTAAAAATTTTAGGAAAAATATTCTTTTGGTCTCTATGTGTTGGGTCTAGTTTCTATTTGGTCCCCATGTTTCAAAATGTTCCACATTTCGTCATAAAGTTTTGGGTTTGGTTTCAATTGTGTCTCTAGGTTTCTAAATATAACAATTTTACCCTTGTCATTTGAGTTTGTTTCGATTTGGTTTCTATATTTCAAGATCTTTACTTTTAACCACGATCTTTTACTAGATACTCATTTTGTTGTCCATAGTGTCTTTGTATAACATAAATTTAAAATTATTAATATAATTATAATCAATTAAGCTTCACTATTTTTCACCATATTTAAAATTTCACTCCATAGTTATTTCAAATTAATTAAGAGACAGTGACCAATGATTGGGAGTGAGTATTTAATGAAATATTGAAATTGAACGTGTAAAAGCTTGAGAGCTGGGGACCAAATTGAAATAAAGTTCAAACATTAAGGGTAAAATTGTAACATTTTGACACGGGATTAAATTGAAACTAAATTCAAAATTTAAGAATTAAATGTGTAACATCTTTTAAACTTGAGAGTCGAATAGAAATTAGATCCATAGGGACCAAAAAGATATTTTTCCCAAAATTTAAAAAAAAGTTATTCTCACTTCAATTTTTTCTTTCAAGATGCCAAATTTAAAATATTATTCCTCTTCGTTTATTTCTCATTTTAAAGAAAACATTCCTAAACTATTTTCAAAATATTTTCTGACAAGTCTCTTCAAATTTGTTTTCAAAATATTTTGTTTCAAGATCACTTTCAATTCTTTTTTGTTTCGAGGGATTTTCAAAATGACGAGAGTGATTTTGAAAATGACGAAAGTGATTTGGACAATTTTAATCACTCCCTACTCTCTCTTAATCATCTCAGGTATGGATCAGTTTGCTAGTTTTGCACATAAATATTTAACACATTTCTTGTTCACTACTTTTCTTTTAGGGAAAAAAAAAAAGCTGTAGATAACTTCCTCAACGTATGTTATGATATTTGATCCTATTATTATTTGGTACATGTTATATTCTAATGAACTATGGATTGTGTGTCATTCTTTAATTTCACTTTATACGATATATCGGTTTGTTACTTTTTTTTTTATACACTAACGTCATTTTTAGGTGAATGCTTTTATATATTGTCTTACATGTTTTATTTTTTTTCTTTTGTACGTTTGATTTGATTTTATTAGCCTTCTGTCTTTGTTGTCTCTCTTTCATCGACATTTATGTGAAGTTGTTTTAGTTTATTTTGCTTTTTGTATTTTAGTTTTGTACAAAATATTTAATGCATTTCTTGTTGTTGACTACTTTGGATAACACTTCTTGGATGGTAAGAGATGGGTTGATTTATTTTTCTATTATCAGAGCTGAATTCTATTATTGATTGTATTTTGTGTGTCATTTATTTTAGGGTTAAATGACAAATCTGCTGATAATATTTACAAGTAATAGCAAAATATCAGAGTCTATATGCGCTAGATCACGATAGACCACTATCTGACAAATACTGGTCTATCACGATCTAACATAGATAGACAGTGAAATTTTGCTATATTCGTAAATACTTTGGTTGGTTTTTGTATATTTGAAAACAAAATTAATTATATTTATTTTTTAAAATCAAATGTAGAATTATGCTGAAAATATTAAAAAATAATAGCAAAATATCACCGTCTATCTGTGATAGATCGCGATAGACTATTATCTGACAGATATTAGTTTATCGCGATCTATCGCGGTCTATCGCAGATAGACAGTGAAAATTAGTTATATTTGTAAATATTTTGTTTCATTTTTCTATATTTGGAAACGCCATTTATTTTAATTATGTTTTAAATCAAATGTAGATTTTCTTTATAATTTGGGGTGAAAAAGTTATAGGTTCTTTTTCTCTATATATTTTGTGACGGTTTTAGTTCCATCGTATTTGGTACATTAGATTTTGACGACTGCTTGTCCTATATGTTTTCTTTTTTCTTCGGGTGTTGATTTTGTTTGACAGTTTGTCGATTATTTTTCTGTCTTTAGTGTCTTGTTTTGCTTTTTGTGGTTTTTATTTTCCCTTTTTTGACATTATTTATTTTATTTATTTATTTGGTTATATTTTAGAATTAATTTTTCTTTTTAATGGATGGTTCAATTATTTCTTCATCCTGTGCAGTCTAATTTAATTTAATTTTTACTTATTTTTTATTTTATAGGGTTTTATTTGGTAAATTGTTTTTCTACTTTTGCACCATGAGTTTTTTTTTTTTTTTAGCTTATTTTTTTCTTTTCAATGAAATGTTCAATTTTTTCTTATAGATTATTTTGATACATTGTTTTACTCTATTTGCACTATGGGTTCTAATTGTGTGACCCTTTCTCTATTAAATTCCACAAAAGTTTCAAAAATGAAAAGTTTCAAAATTGATTATACTTATTTGGTAAATTTGGTCTATTTTATTTATTTTTGCACCAAATGTTGAATTATTTTCACGGTGGTTGGTTTAATTTGTTCTTTGTGAGACATTCTTTTAGTTTTATTTTATTTTGTACCCATTGTTAATTTTATTGCGCTCTCTCTCTTTATTGTCCCTCTTTTATCGACATTTATGTGATGTTGTTTTATTTTATTTTGTTCGTTGTAGGTACATTACTTTTCTAATGTTGTGTTGTTTGTTCAAGTTTTATGTATTTTTTTCTCTTTTCTATTTCATCGACGTTATGTCTCTTTTAATTTATTACTCTTTAGTTTTAGTTTTTGTATATTATTTTTGTAAACAATATTAATTTGTTAGTTTTGTAGGGAATATTTAATGCATTTATTGGTTGACTACTTTGGATAACACTTTTTGTATGGTAAGAGAAGGGTGGTAATAGGTAACCAAGTTTTCTTCTTCTTCTTCTTCTTCTTCTTCGTCAGTGTTAATTAATCGCTTTAATTACCTTCTTCTTCTTTGTTAATCTTCTGGTTAGTTTTATTCTTCCTTGTGGTTTAATGTTTTTTCTATTGGCCTTTTTTACATCTCCATGATCATCATCTAGAAGCTAGCAATTTGAGTGAGAAATGGTTAGTTTTTAATTTTATTCCTCAATTACTTTTTAATTATGGACTAATTAGTTTTCTAATGTGGAACTAATTCTCTAATTAGGCATACTTTGTGGAAGCCAAATTGCAGAACAAATTAAGGAACATCACATATATCTAATCTAGGTTTGTATGAAGTGTGCCTAATTATGTGCACGAAATTACTAGACCTTGTTTATTATGATTCTAATTACTTTTAGGGTTTTCTAATTTCAGATTAAATATTATTGGGCTTTTTGGACCAAGGTGGGATTCATGCACAAACAAACCCCAATTCTCAACTTCTGCTACATCAGGTTTTTTTCTATTTCATTCTTCTTTTTTCAATATATTCTGGAATTTGCTCAAGTTTTGCAAGTCTTGTAAAAACTCTTAGTCAAAATATTTTCTCAAGTTTTGGAAGAAGTTGTTTCTTTAAAAGTTTCAAAATTTTCTTACCAAAACATTTTCTCAAACGTTTTTCTTCCTTTTATTTCAAATAGTCCCCTTCAAATTATCTTTTCAAACTTTTTTCTCAAACCTTTTTCTCTTTAACTTCTCGTGTTAAAAAATTCTGCTAAAAATTTTAGGAAAAATATTCTTTTGGTCTCTATGTGTTGGGTCTAGTTTCTATTTGGTCCCCATGTACAAAATGTTCCACATTTCGTCATAAAGTTTTGGGTTTGGTTTCAATTGTGTCTCTAGGTTTCTAAATATAACAATTTTACCCTTGACATTTGAGTTTGTTTCGATTTGGTTTCTATATTTCAAGATCTTTACTTTTAACCACGATCTTTTACTAGATACTCATTTTGTTGTCCATAGTGTCTTTGTATAACATAAATTTAAAATTATTAATATAATTATAATCAATTAAGCTTCACTATTTTTCACCATATTTAAAATTTTACTCCATAGTTATTTCAAATTAATTAAGAGACAGTGACCAATGATTGGGAGTGAGTATTTAATGAAATATTGAAATTGAGCGTGTAAAGCTTGAGAGCTAGGGACCAAATTGAAATAAAGTTCAAATCTTAAGGGTAAAATTGGAACATTTTGACACGGGATTAAATTGAAACTAAATTCAAAATTTAAGAATTAAATGTGTAACATTTTTTAAACTTGAGAATCACATAGAAATTAGATCCATAGGGACCAAAAAGATATTTTTCCCAAAATTTAAAAAAAAGATATTTTCACTTCAATTTTTTCTTTCAAGATGCCAAATTTCAAATATTATTCCTCTTCGTTTATTTCTCATTTTCAAGAAAACATTCCTAAACCATTTTCAAAATATTTTCTGACAAATCTCTTCAAATTTGTTTTCAAAATATTTTGTTTCAAGATCACTTTCAATTTTTTTTGTTTCGAGCGATTTTCAAAATGGCGAGAGTGATTTTGAAAATGACGAAAGTGATTTTGACAATTTTAGTCACTCCCTTCTCCCTCTTAATCATCTCAGGTATGGATCAATTTGCTAGTTTTGCACATAAATATTTAACACATTTCTTGTTCACTACTTTTCTTTTAGGAAAAAAAAAAAAAAAGCTGTAGATAATTTCCTCAACGTATGTAATGATATTTGATCCTATTATTATTTGGTATATGTTATATTCTAATGAACTATGGATTGTGTGTCATTCTTTAATTTCACTTTATATGATATATCGGTTTGTTACTTTTTTTTTTTTTATACACTAACGTCATTTTTAGGTGAATGCTTTTATATATTGTCTTACATGTTTTATTTTTTTCTTTTGTACGTTTGATTTGATTTTATTAGCCTTCTGTCTTTGTTGTCTCTCTTTCATCGACATTTATGTGAAGTTGTTTTAGTTTATTTTGCTTTTTGTATGTTAGTTTTGTACAAAATATTTAATGCATTTCTTGTTGTTGACTACTTTGGATAACACTTCTTGGATGGTAAGAGATGGGTTGATTTATTTTTCTATTATCAGAGCTGAATTCTATTATTGATTGTATTTTGTGTGTCATTTATTTTAGGGTTAAATGACAAATCTGCGGATAATATTTACAAGTAATAGCAAAATATCAGAGTCTATATGCGCTAGATCACGATAGACCACTATCTGACTGTCTATCACGATCTAACATAGATAGACAGTGAAATTTTGCTATATTCGTAAATACTTTGGTTGGTTTTTGTATATTTGAAAACAAAATTAATTATATTTATTTTTTAAAATCAAATGTAGAATGATGCTGAAAATATTAACAAATAATAGCAAAATATCACCGTCTATCTGTGATAGATCGCGATAGACTATTATCTGACAGATATTAGTTTATCGCGATCTATCGCGGTCCATCGCAGATAGACAGTGAAAATTTGTTATATTTGTAAATATTTTGTTTCATTTTTCTATATTTGAAAGCGCCATTTATTTTATTTATGTTTTAAATCAAATGTAGATTTTCTTTATAATTTGGGGTGAAAAAGTTATACCTTCTTTTTCTCTATCTATTTTGTGATGGTTTTAGTTCCCTCGTATTTGGTACATTAGATTTTGACGACTGCTTGTCCTATATGTTTTCTTTTTTCTTCGGTGTTTTGATTTTGTTTGACAGATTGTAGATTATTTTTCTGTCTTTAGTTCTAGTTTTGTTTTTTTTGTGGTTTTTATTTTACTTTTTTTATTTTATTTATTTATTTGGTTATATTTTAGAATTAATTTCCTTTTTAATGGATGGTTCAATTATTTCTTCATCCTCTGCAGTCTAATTTAATTTGATTTTTACTTATTTTTTATTTTATAGGATTTATTTTGGTAAATTGTTTTTCTACTTCTGCACCATGGGGTTTTGTTTTTTTAGCTTATTTTTTTCTTTTCAATGAAATGTTCAATTTTTTCTTCTAGAATTTATTTTGATACATTGTTCTTCCTCTATTTGCACTATGGGTTCTAATTTTGTGACCCTTTCTCTATTAAATTCCACAAAAGTGGCAAAAATGATTATACTTATTTGGTCCTATTTTATTTATTTTTGCACCAAATGTTGAATTATTTTCACGGTGGTTGGTTTAATTTGTTCTTTGTGAGACATTCTTTTAGTTTTATTTTATTTTGTACCCATTGTTAATTTTATTGCGCTCTCTCTCTTTATTGTCCCTCTTTTATCGACATTTATGTGATGTTGTTTTAGTTTATTTTGTTCGTTGTAGGTACATTACTTTTCTAATGTTGTGTTGTTTGTTCAAGTTTTATGTATTTTTTTCTCTTTTCTATTTCATCGACTTTATGTCTCTTTTAATTTATTACTCTTTAGTTTTAGTTTTTGTTTATTATTTTTGTAAACAATATTAATTTGTTAGTTTTGTAGGGAATATTTAATGCATTTCTTGGTTGACTACTTTGGATAACACTTTTTGTATGGTAAGAGAAGGGTGGTAATAGGTAACCAAGTTTTCTTCTTCGTCAGTGTTAATTAATCGCTTTAATTACCTTCTTCTTCTTTGTTAATCTTCTGGTTAGTTTTATTCTTCCTTGTGGTTTAGGGTTTTTTCTATTGGCCTTTTTTACATCTCCATGATCATCATCTAGAAGCTAGCAATTTGAGTGAGAAATGGTTAGTTTTTAATTTTATTCCTCAATTACTTTTTAATTATGGACTAATTAGTTTTCTAATGTGGAACTAATTCTCTAATTAGGCATACTTTGTGGAAGCCAAATTGCAGAACAAATTAAGGAACATCACGTATATCTAATCTAGGTTTGTATGAAGTGTGCCTAATTATGTGCACGAAATTACTAGACCTTGTTTATTATGATTCTAATTACTTTTAGGGTTTTCTAATTTCAGATTAAATATTATTGGGCTTTTTGGACCAAGGTGGGATTCATGCACAAACAACCCCAATTCTCAACTTCTGCTACATCAGGTTTTTTTCTATTTCATTCTTCTTTTTTCAATATATTCTGGAATTTGCTCAAGTTTTGCAAGTCTTGTAAAAACTCTTAGTCAAAATATTTTCTCAAGTTTTGGAAGAAGTTGTTTCTTTAAAAGTTTCAAAATTTTCTTACCAAAACATTTTCTCAAACGTTTTTCTTCCTTTTATTTCAAAAAGTCCCCTTCAAATTATCTTTTCAAACTTTTTTCTCAAACCTTTTTCTCTTTAACTTCTTGTGTTAAAAAATTCTGCTAAAAATTTTAGGAAAAATATTCTTTTGGTCTCTATGTGTTGGGTCTAGTTTCTATTTGGTCCCCATGTTTCAAAATGTTCCACATTTAGTCATAAAGTTTTGGGTTTGGTTTCAATTGTGTCTCTAGGTTTCTAAATATAACAATTTTACCCTTGACATTTGAGTTTGTTTCGATTTGGTTTCTATATTTCAAGATCTTTACTTTTAACCACGATCTTTTACTAAATACTCATTTTGTTGTCCATAGTGTCTTCGTATAACATAAATTTAAAATTATTAATATAATTATAATCAATTAAGCTTCACTATTTTTCACCATATTTAAAATTTCACTCCATAGTTATTTCAAATTAATTAAGAGACAGTGACCAATGATTGGGAGTGAGTATTTAATGAAATATTGAAATTGAACGTGTAAAAGCTTGAGAGCTGGGGACCAAATTGAAATAAAGTTCAAACCTTAAGGGTAAAATTGTAACATTTTGACACGGGATTAAATTGAAACTAAATTCAAAATTTAAGAATTAAATGTGTAACATCTTTTAAACTTGAGAGTCGAATAGAAATTAGATCCATAGGGACCAAAAAGATATTTTTCCTGAAATTTTAAAAAAAGTTATTTTCACTTCAATTTTTTCTTTCAAGATGCCAAATTTAAAATATTATTCCTCTTCGTTTATTTATCATTTTAAAGAAAACATTCCTAAACTATTTTCAAAATATTTTCTGACAAGTCTCTTCAAATTTGTTTTCAAAATATTTTGTTTCAAGATCACTTTCAATTCTTTTTTGTTTCGGGGGATTTTCAAAATGACGAGAGTGATTTTGAAAATGACGAAAGTGATTTGGACAATTTTAATCACTCCCTACTCTCTCTTAATCATCTCAGGTATGGATCAGTTTGCTAGTTTTGCACATAAATAATTAACACATTTCTTGTTCACATACTTTTCTTTTTGGGAAAAAAAAAAAAAAGCTGTAGATAACTTCCTCAACGTATGTTATGATATATGATCCTATTATTATTTGGTACATGTTATATTCTAATTAACTATGGATTGTGTGTCATTCTTTAATTTCACTTTATATGATATATCGGTTTGTTACTTTTTTTTATACACTAAC